>NC_135578.1:105624359-105849359 GCF_965152235.1 Eretmochelys imbricata
CTTAAACTCCCAATGACTTCACTAGGATTACTTATAAGAACATAAGAATGGCCATACTGGGTCAGACCAATGGTCAATCTAGCCCACTATCTTGTCTTCTGACAGTGGCTAGTGTCAGATGCTTCAGAGGGAGTGAACGGAGCAGGACAATTTATCAAGTGAGCCAAATCCTATTATCTAGTCCCAGCTTCTAGCAGCTGAAGGTTTAGAGACACCCAGAGCATGGGGTTGCATCTCTGACCATCTGGGGTAATAGCCACTGATGGAACTGTCTTTCATGAACTTAACTAATTCTTTTTTGAACTCAGTTATAGTTTTTGCTTTCACAATATACCCTGGCAACGATTCCAAAGGTTGACCTGCCCTGTGTGAAGAAGTGCTTCCTTATGTTTGTTTTAAACCTGCAGCCTATTAATTTCATTGGGAGAGATCTGGTTCCTGTGTTATGTGAAGAGGATAAATCAACTGCTCCTTTTCTCCATGCCAGTCATGATTTTATAGGCCTCTACTATATCCCCCCTCAGTTGTCTCTTTTCCAAGCTGAACAGTCCCAGTCTTTTTAATCTCCCTTCCTACGGAAGCATTTCCATACCCCTAGTAATTTTTGTTGCCCCTCTGTACTTTTCCAATTCGAATGTACCTTTTTTGAGATGGAGGAATCAGAACTGCACACACAGTATTCAAGGTGTGGGTCTACTATGGATTTATACAGTGGCATTATGACAGTTTCTGTCTCATTATCTATCCCTTTCCTAATGGTTCCTAATATTCTATTAGCTTTTTTGACTGCTGCTGCACACTGAGTGGATGTTTTCAGAGAACTATTCACAATGACTCCAAGATCTTTCTCTAATGGTAACAGCTAATTTAGAGCCCATCATTTTGCATGTATAGTTGAGATTGCTTTCCAATGTGCATTATTTTGCATTTGTCAGCACTGAATTTCGTTTGCCATTTTCTTGCCCAGTCACCCAGTTTTGTGAGATAACTCTTTAGCGTCTGCTTTGGACTTAACTAACTTGAATAATTTTGTATCATCTGCAAACTTTGTCACCTCACTATTTACCCCTTTTTCCAGATAATTTATAAATATGTTGAGCAACACTGGTCCCAATATAGATCCTGGGGGGACACTGCTATTTACATCTCTCCACTTTGAAAGCAGACTGTTTACTTAGATGCTTAATGTTAGTTATGCATGTGCTTAAGCACCTTCCTGAATTGGGGCCAAAGCAGTGACTTCATGATGACATTCTTAGAGGTGGAGAAACACCATTAGCATCTCTGTGCTGGGGATGAGGCAGATATTAAGAAATATATTTTAAGGGAGAAAAAGGGAACAGATTCCCTGGCAAGGAAGTTATTAAAAAATATTCTGAAATGGAAAAACTAGTTTAGAGGGGGGAAATTTCTCTCTCTCTCACACACACACACACACGAGCACAGAATATGGTTTATTTTATCAATCAGGTAAGAAAAATGCCAGAATATAGTCTCCTCATGCTCAGGATACTGCCACTTATGACACAGGAAACACATAAATGAAGAGTGGGAAGTTAATAACAATACTATATTTGCTCAAGAAAAAAATAGGTAGAAACATGTACCTATCTGATATTTGATGCCTCATACAACAGATATTTATGAAAGAAGAGCCCTTTCAAGGTATTATTGATACTAGATTTGGGAGGAACCCAGGGGTCATTTAGCATATCCTGCAGCATGACAGTAGAGTTTATGCAGAGACTGCCCCTCTAATTCTGCGAAGGCTGACAGGGCCTTACATTATCCATTGCTTTATTACTATTTGCATGTGTTACTTGCTTTATGTATTCAAAAGTATGTTCTAAGAATAATAATAATAATTCACTGAGAGTGAAGTTCACACCTGTGCAGAGTCCCATTCCGAGGCCTTTGCGTCACTTAAGTCTTTCTAAAGCCCTCAAAATAGGGCTTCAATGGGACTTTAATGGTGCATTGGCGTCATGCTGGCCCCCTAAACATGAGTGAATTTCCCCTAGAATGCCCCAAGGTGTGCTAGATGCCACCTAGACATATAAAAAGACATGAAGTGAAATCCTTTCTCTGCTGAGTCAATGGAAGTTCTACCATTGACTGCAATGTGTTCAGAATTTCACCCGTAGTGTTTATTCTGAAGATCCTATGATCTAGTTAAAACAATAGACAAGAGATTGCAGACAATTTGTGGACAATGGGAAGAGGTATATGAGATTATTTTCTTTAATTAATTAATTCATCTGGCCTGTGCTGAATTTCCATGTTTTGTTACTTACTATCTGTTACTACCTGGATTTTTATTGTTATTAACAAACCTATCCTATTGTCCCTTGTTTGGCCTTTTAACCCTTCCTTTTGGGACATATTTTCCCCATGCTTATTCTACTTTTCCAAACTATTTTTAAATTTTGCTTATTTTTCTACATGTTTTATTTCATATTTAAACCTGGTAATTTTTTAATTTAATTCAACTTTATTTATTCTATTATTATTTTGTCTTATTTCAATCCCTCTATTTTCCAAGCTTTTTAATTCCTACCTAACTTATTTTGGGAGGGTGGGGTAGGAATTCTTTTTTACCCTCACCTTTCCCAAGTATCTTTTGCTTGTTCCAACCCTTGTCCCCACTCATAATTCAAGTGAGCCTACAAAACGGCAGCCCCTGCCTTCTCCTTCATGTTTAATTCTCATGAGTAAAATTATACACATGCTTAAGTATTTCCAGGAACGGGGCTTTATTGTGATGAGCAGAGTCCAGTTTCCTTCACAATATTTCCCCACACTGGAAGCACTTATGCATTTACCCCCACAAATGACATTAGCAGAGTCCAGTTTCCTTCCTTATCATAGGAAGGAAGAGATTAGGGTTGGAAGAGACCTCAGGAGGTGATATAGTCCAACTCCCTGCTCAAAGCAGGACCAACCCCAACTAAATCATCCCAGCCAGGGTTTTGTGAAGCCGGGCCTTAAAAACCTCTAAGGATGGAGATTCCACCACCTCCCTAGGTAACCCATTCGAGTGCTTCACCCCACTCCTAGTGAAATTGTGTTTCCTAATATCCAACCTAGACCTTCCCCACTGAAACTTGAGACCATTGCTCCTTGTTCTGTCATCTGCCACCACTGAGAACAGCCTAACTCCATCCAACCCCCCTTCAGGCTGTTGTCAAATCCCCCCTGACTCTTCTCTTCTGCAGACTAAATAAGCCCAGTTCCCTCAGACTTTCCTCGTAAGTCATGTGACCCAGCCCCCTAATCATTTTCGTTGCTCTCTGCTGGACTCTCTCCAATTTGTCCACATCCTTTCTGTAGTGGGGGGCCCAAAACTGGATGCAATACTCCAGATGTGGCTTCACCAGTGCCAAATAGAGGGGAATAATCACTTCCCTTGATCTGCTGGCAGCGCTCCTACTAATGCAGCCCAATATGCCAGTAGCCTTCTTAGCAACAAGGGCACACTGTTGACTCACATCCAGCTTCTTGTCCACCGTAATCCTCAGGTCCTTTTCTGTAGAACTGCCGCTTAGCCAGTCGGTCCCCAGCCTGTAGCAGTGCCTGGGATTCTTCCGTCCTAAGTGCAGGACTCTGCACTTGTCCTTGTTGAACCTCATCAGATTTCTTTTGGCCCAATCCTCCAATTTGTCTAGGTCATTCTGGACCCTATCCCTACTCTCCAGCGTATCTACCTCTCCCCCCAACTTAGTGTCATCTGCAAACTTGCTGAGGGTGCAATCCATCCCATCAACATTAATGAAGATGTTGAACAAAACCAGCCCCAGGACCGACCCCTAGGGCACTTTGCCTGATACCGGCTGCCAACTAGACATGGAGTCGTTGATCACTACCTGTTGAGCCCAGTGATCTAGCAAAGCTTTCTATCCACCTTATAGTCCATTCATCAAATGCAAACTTTTTTAACTTACTGGCAAGAATACTGTGGGAGACCATATCAATGGCTTTACTAAAGTCAAGATATATCATGTACACTGCTTTCCCCACATCCACATTGCCATCATCTTAGAAAGCAATCAGATCAGGCATGACTTGCCCTTGGTGAATCCATGTTGACTGTTCCGATCACCTTCCTCTCCTCCAAGTGCTTCAAAATGGAGTCCTTGAGGACCTGCTCCATGATTTTTCCAGGGACCAAGGTGAGGTTGATCAGTCTGTAGTTCCCCGGATTCTCCTTCTTCCTTTTTTAAAGATGGGCACTATATTTGCCTTTTTCCAATAATCTGGGACCTCCCCCGATCACCACAAGTTTTCAAAGATAATGGCCAATGGCTCTGCAATCACATCAGGCAACTCCCTCAGCACCCTCGGATGCATTAGATCCAGACCCATGGACTTGTGCATGTCCAGCTTTTCTAAATCCTTATTGCAGAAAGCTCCATTTTACTGGTATCCTCTTTGCAGAGAACTCCAGGATTAAATGGGCATGCAGAATGTCTGAATTACAACCTCAACAATGGAGGTGGTCCCTTCAGGTTAGGGTTCATTAGCAGAGTAGAATAGGGAAGCTCATATTGTGTCTATCAGTGTTGTACCAATTATGTGGATGCAGAAAGTTTCAGACTCCATTGCTGTAAAGTCAGAATTTTTCATGAGTATTACATTTAATTTTAAGTTAGTTTTTATGCTATTAGAAAATATTCCTGTATTCAAATGAGTGAATATCTTTAATGTTTTCCAATTTAATGAAATACTAAAATATTTACACCTTTTTTCTTCTCTGTTGGAAGAAAATAGCTAAGCTTCATTTGGGGGAAGCGGAGAAGCTTATGCAAGGCTTTCAAAACCTCACAGAATCTATAACATGTAAGAAATGGGAATGCTACCACAAGCTATAAAAATAATTTGTCAGGGAATCAGATGAGTATTTGGTTGAAGTCCCTTAGCTGGAATTGCTTTGTCATTATTCAACAATAATTAATGTAACATTAAAGAGTTCCAAGATAACTTGGAAGCATAAAGGGAATGGTGACTGATATATTTTTATACTTTCCTCTCCATTGTTTGCAATATCTTCTTATAAGCATGAAAATAATATTTACGTCCCAACTAATATTGCCTTTTTCCATTTGGCAGTCTGGTTTCCCACCCAGCCTCCTCATGTTTCTCATGGAACACAGACCAACATTGGAGTGGATTATATAGTTCCTTATGTGTCACTAGCATATTTGATACTATCATCAAGTTTCGGGAGCAGGCTATGTTAGTTAACTTTTGCTCCCTCTGGTGACTGGATGTACATCTAGGAAGCCCATGACTTTGGTTCAGCCCATTATAGACACAAAGGTCACCTGTGAATTTCAGATGTGGATCCAGATTTGCATTCCAAATTCCCCAGAAGTATGGAACTCCTCAAATTGAGGATTTTGTCTTGGGCCTATTTATCAGTTTGTTGTTGTTTGTAATTTCTAACAATATGGTGATTAGGTTGTTCCCCTCACTTGAGGTGCTCTACACTACTTGACAGTGTCCCTTTAATAAGAAGAAAAGATATGACCATCAGTATAAACTGGAGTGTTTGTAGTGATTTTATGTTGAGATGTGTATTCTGTTTATGGAAGGTTTTGCAAAGTTTGGTTCACAAATGGTTAGTAATGAACCAACCCTTGCAGGTTCACTTGGAGTTTGAGGTTAACACAAATCTTCAAGCTCCCACAAAGCCTAATCCTACCTCACCACTATAGGATTTGGATGTCTTCATTCTTACCTTAAATATCTTCTGTTGTTTGTACCCAGAATTTGTTTGGATTGAAGAAAATAGATTGGGAAAGGGAGGTGTACTAACTTCCAAACTGTGAAAGCAACCTAAACCCATGGATTCTGAGCTTTTGCAGCATGGATTAAGTTTTAAAAATCCAAATCAAAGTCAAACCAAGGCTGATGCTGAGTACTTCTGTGAGTTTAGCCCAATTTTTCCCATGGCTCTGGTTTTATGAGAGCTACAAGGAGCATTTCCAAGGCAGTCAGCTGTTATGTTTTCTGAGAGGATTTTTTTCAAGACATTAGCTCTGTAATTTCTTAAAAAATTTAGGCAGGACTGAGACTAGAGCAGAGAGTCTCTAATCATAAATGTGAAACTGGATTTGGAACCAAAAAAATAATGCAAAGTGGAAAAAAATAATTGGCCATACTTGGTGATAACTCTTGAGTTATCTCACTGGGTCAGTAAGCCATGATTCCTAAGATCTGCTTTTGTAACAAAAAGGATCATTCTAATGTTGCGGGGGTGGGGAAGGAGAGGTGAAAATTGTCTCTCTGTTATAAAGCACCGGAATAGGAGTTTATTGAAAATAGCTAAATAAGAAAAAAACAAATGTATAAGGCTAATCAAGCTATAATTTTAGGAAAATACTGCTTCATTTTGAGGAACTGTGTGTGCAGTTGCCATCTAGTGAATCCTCACTCCACTAGGTTGTAGCCGGGGTTGTCTAGTAGCTAGGCTAAGATGCAGGAGAGCTGAGTTCTGTCCCTAGCTCTGCCTGTGACCTTGGACAACTTAGTTCTCTCTTTGTCTTCCTGTTGCCCTTTGCTTGCCTTGTCTATTTTGACTAAGCTATTCAGGATGGGGACTGCCTCTCACTAGCTATATCTTCACTTAGAGCTGGGGAAGTAATTCTGAACTCGAGGAGCTGTACCCACACTAGCTCTGATTGAGCTAAAGCACGAAAAATGGAGTATAGCCATGTCTGTGTGGCTAGCATCTTGGACAGGTATATACGTGGGGCAGATAGCCACTTGCACTGCTGAAGCTGCATTCTATTTTTAGCATGCTAGTTCAATCAGAGATAGCGTGTGTATGTCTCCAAGAGCTGAGAATCACCTCCAGCTCCAAGTGTAGATATACTCACTATGTGTGTGTAGAGAGCCTCAGACAATGGGACCCCAATCTGAGTTGAGGCCTCTAGCCATTAGGTAAAAATAATGCATTGATTTGGAATCACTGCTGCTACAAGTAGTTTTATTTGGATTTTCCTTTAATTACTATTAACTAAGGTTTATTTGTATGATACCTATTTATGGTTAAGGAATATCTTAGTCCTTTACTGACATGATTTACCATTGCATATCCCATTAACAATAGTGGGGCTCCTCCAGTCTCATCTCATTCTGTGTCTTTTGGGATTTTCTTTGATGGGGGGGGTGTTCCGGAATTAGATAGAGTTGTAGATTTCTCACACCAGTTGTGATGTTTGCTGTAATAATATGTTTTCTAAATAAAATTAAGAGAGGATGAGAGTTAAATATTAAATAAACAGAGTTTTTTCATTAATAAACAAGATTTGATAATAATAATAATGGACATACATATAATTTGAAAGTGTACATTGCAATTATTATATCCATAATCTAAAAGCTATATTACAACTGACAGGGCAACATGCTACCCTCTGGACCACCCAAAGAAGGGGATAAAAAAGAGCCAACAATGAGTTAGGAAGGCTCTAAACTCTCAAGCCTTCTCCCCAGCCTCTTCCCTGTGCCACTTGAAGTTCCTCCATACTCATTCTGCATAATCAAATCTTTGTGAGTCTGGGATGAACAAAAAGCACTTTAGCAGATACCTGTTTAAAATGTTGACTCATTTGGGTCAGATGTGAATCAATATATGTCCAATGGCTTCAGACAATACACAGTAGGCAGACAAAGACAAAATGTAATATCCAGAGGAAAATACAACCCATCCTAAAATATAAAGCAAGTTGCTTTCTGAAATCAATCTGAAATCAATTATGCGAATGCTTGTATTTTTAAGGTGCCCCTAATCCTAATAAATAAAAGCCTTGCACATGATTAAAGATAAACTCTAATTCTGTCCATAAAATGACCTAAAATCTCTGGTCCTCCCTTGCAATAGTTGCTGGAGTTTTGGGGATCACTTAGGTGGTCGTTTAATAGGAGGAAGTTACTGGCTCATGCTGTTGTTCCATGATAAGCCTGCACAAATAGATGCAATGTGATCCTGAGAGCTGTAAGATTTAGGCTTGTCCTGATTTCCGGTGGTCACATCACATAACATAACCAGTGTAGTTATCCTGCAGCCAGTTACATTACAATTATGCTGAGTTTATAGACAAGGATGATAGAGTGAGAAAACCTAAATATTTCAGACTTTGCTTTATAATGCACCCTAACATCAGTATCTGCACAACTGTAATTGGAGTGACAGTATGAATAAAATCATAGAACCATAAGGTTAGAAGGGACTGCAAGAGTCATCTAGCCAAGCCCTCTGGCAAGATGCAGGATTTGTGCATCTAAACCATCCAAGAGAGATGGCTATTAAGCCTCTTTTTGAAAACCTCCAGTGAAGGAAATTCCATGACTTCCCTAGGCAGTCTGTCCTTCTATTCTTACAATTAGGAAGTTTTTCCTGAGATTTAATCTAAAATTTGCATTTAATCTAAAATTGCCTCTGGTCCTGTCCTCTGTGGCAATACAATACCTCAAAGTCCTGAAGAAGAAGGAAAAAAAGCAGGCAAATGCAAAAATACCTTTGATTAAATTATACTTTCCACACAAACCAACATTTCTGATCACCAATGAGGGAGAATTTTGGAACGGGGTTGTCTATCATTGCTTCTTTTCAGTAGAAGTAGCAGTAAAAGGTATTGCTGTCAGATAACTTTTCTCCAAAGATTAATTGCCCTTACTGACGACCAAAAACATTTTCATTTTCCCCTTACTATAATGTGTGGGCTGCAGTGAGTCTTGCCATATCTGGCTGCTACAACACTTAAAATGCCTGAGGGTGCATTTTGTTCCCAATAAAAGCACATTAGATCTACTTTTATAAGAAACGGAGCTGCTAATCTCGGCAATGCTGTTGATTGCACATGGCATACAGCACACGCTGTACATGGACAATTAAATTTACAAACCATTTCAAAATTATGCACAGCAAGCAACAAAAACGAGGCTTGTGGTGTTTGGATGGGTGAACTTGACGCCTGATAAATCGTTCCCTCCTGCCATCTTCCCAGCTCATTCGGAGGGCGCCGCATATATTGTCAGAAGAAAGGAGGTTCACTAATAATGTTTTATGTGCTTTAAAATGAAAAGGCCTTTGCAGTGGTAATGAGGCTGATTTTTGATGATGTCCTAGACAGTGGCTTAAAACAAGCAGAGTTTCTGCACTTTCTTCAACTACAGGAATTGAGTGGTAGCATGTCTCAGGAAGTAAAACAAACAGTGAAATAAATATCAGAGAGTTGCAAATAAACAAGAAAATGATACAAAGAACTACAAGTAACATAGGGGTGAGGTTGTTAAAGGATACTCTAAGAGAGTTAGACACTGGAGCCCATAGGGCAAGTTTGTCCCATTATATTCACCCCCATTATATTCAGTGGCTTGCCTTTTATTATAGTCATCTGTAACACAAGAAAGCTACAGGCCTGTATCCTGTAAGATATTAGCTGGAGCATAAATTAGCATAAGTGTGGTTAAGTGGTCCTTGACCCTTGGCACAGATCAATGGTCACCTTTACATTTTGGGAACTAAGAGCTTGCTCAATGGTAGGAGTTAGAATGTTCCAGTCAGTGCGACTGCAAGGAGTATGGAAGAAATAACCGCAAATCCGCTTAAGCAAGGGGTGACAGCATGATCATGCGCTAAAATGGTTGTTACACATATCGATATGTTAACCTATAGAATAAGTACACCTCCATATTATATTTGTGAAAAGGCTACATATAGGCATAATAATAGGCATGGAGGACTGAGCATGAGCAGATGATGCTCAGGCTCTATAACAGGCCAGTCGCCATATGGTCTGGGGCTGTTCTTTCCTGGGTTTCTTCCATTGCCGTCTGCTTCTTCTCTGCTTGACCCTTCAACTTACTGGGGGACTTGGACCACTGGATACTGCATGCCAGAGACAGGGCTGGTACTCTCTTACCACCAGATCCTCAATTAAGAGTGTGAGTATGCAATTCTAAAAGCTTAAGCATAGAATGATACCATAGATTACCTCAATCCTGAATTATCTTTATCTTGTAATATGGCTTTGATCTTTTCTAGTTTTCTCCATTATTTTAATATAGGTATTTAAGGTTTTACTTTGCTCTCACTGTGAGTGGCCTTGTTATCCACCCTGAGATTCCCCACAAGATATGTTTCAGAGTAGCAGCCGTGTTAGTCTGTATTCGCAAAAAGAAAAGGAGTACTAGTGGCACCTTAGAGACTAACCAATTTATTTGAGCATAAGCTTTCGTGAGCTACAGCTCACTTCATCGGATGCACCCACAAGAGATGAAACTCCACAATGTAAATTCTGTGTAGCCTGATTCTGGGGGAAGAACCTTATTGCAGTAAAATCAATTGGTCATTAATCTAAACATTATCAACCTTATAAAGGGTCATGCAACAACACCTAACTTCCACTGACCTTCACCCTTATGTCCCTTTGAAATTCCCAGCCTAGAACTTTAAAGAAAGAAGAAAGAGGTGAAGACAGAATAGTTGATCTGAGGTCTGCTCAGCACTGATCCCTAGTTTTGATATTTTTAGATCTGACCTGAATCGTCAACCAAAATTTGATTTGAATCTTTGTGGCAGATTTGAATGTTGGCTGGATAATTGGGGTGTTTTCTGTGTGACCATATTAATTTAACTGTGAATCTGCAGGTTTCCTGTATTCCTTTTCAAATGGGATTAGAGGGCTTATCTACACTACTGCGCAGGGTCAATCTAAGATACGCAACTTCAGCTAAGTGAATAGCGTAGCTGAAGCTGACATACTTAGAACTCCTTACCGCAGTGTCTTCACTGCAGTAAGTTGACAGCTGACGCTCCCCAGTCGACTCCACTTGCGCTCCTCATTCTGGTGGAGTACCGGAGTCAACGGGAGAGCATTCAGCAGTCAATTTATAGTATCTAAATCACGTATAAATTGACGCCCCCGCCCCGCTGAATTGATTGCTGCCCACCGATGCGGCGGGTAGTGTAGACAAGCCCAGAGTGGTTGAGAATGCTCCATCTCCTCACAGTTCATGTGTGTGACAGGATTGCTTGTGCACCCTCCCCACAGAGCAACATGATATGTGATCACGTAATCTAAGATCTACAATATAAATACAGTCTGTACAAATACATACAGACAAGGGGGGCTGAATTAAGGTTTCACAAGGAACCTTAATTCTAGCATTTCCTAACTTTTCAGTGCTTGACTTTACAACACAAATAATGTTCTTTTAATGTAGTTTTTTGTTTGTGTAATATTCATATATTTAAAATACACTGTCAGATGAAGTAATGTGGGGAAGCCAGCAAGTAAGCATTTGAATTATATTTAAACGCTGTCAATGCAGATATCAGCAAAGAACTGTGAATTATAAAAGTATCATCTGGACTAAGCACTGAAGAGGTTATTTGCTGATATTTATCCAGTTATTGAACTAACAGGTGTGTAACACAAAATACAGAAGCCTAACAAATGTCATGCTAAGTACTTTTCAAAGATGTAATTGATCATCAAATTCCAATAACAGTTTAGGTACTTTAGTTGATATTGAGATTAATATATAGCTTCCTGCAGCAAAAACCTGTTCAATTTCTGACCTTGACTGGTAGTAAATCCAATCAATATTTAGAGCAATCAAGCCTTCTAGAGAGGATGCATTGAACACATTAGTTTTCTAAAAAAGCCTGTCAGCAGCTGAAAAATCTAATATAGTCTCAGAAATATGATTGACTAGAACTGAGCAATAACCTAAAAATAAAGAAGTCCATGAATATTCACCTCAGTAAAAAATGGAATTTGCTTAAACTATGTTTTCATTCTTTGTGTTCACTTTCTGTAACTATTCAAGCAAATTAGTTTGCTGCAGGAGCGTGCACAGAAACATTTCATATTAAGCAAGAACTAGACATTATTCATACAATGAGAACTGTATATCATAAAGGTAGGTATTCACATGGGAAACCTGGTTCCAAAACTCACACGCATCCAGTCCAGGAGTGCCAATGATACTAATACGTCCAATCAGAACTAACGAACACAGTTCAAATTCAGCTATTTAATGCTCACTCCAAACAATATACAAACATTCCACAGGCCAAGAAACTATTCACAGGATCTCTTTGACTAATCTGAGAAATCTGAGAAAATTTTATAATTCTCACAGAAATGTGATACTAATACGTCCAATCAGAACTAACGAACACAGTTCAAATTCAGCTATTTAATGCTCACTCCAAACAATATACAAACTTTCCACAGGCCAAGAAACTATTCACAGGATCTCTTTGACTAATCTGAGAAATCTGAGAAAATTTTATAATTCTCACAGAAATGTGATACTAATACGTCCAATCAGAACTAACGAACACAGTTCAAATTCAGCTATTTAATGCTCACTCCAAACAATATACAAACATTCCACAGGCCAAGAAACTATTCACAGGATCTCTTTGACTAATCTGAGAAATCTGAGAAAATTTTATAATTCTCACAGAAAATGTCTGAATAGAAAAGAGACTAAATCCACTATCAAATTGTTTTACCATACATTAATCTTTCATCCGCAGTATGATTGAACTAATTTTTACACACTGTTTTTCTTTTACATTGGTGATTTATGCTTCAATAATAATAACAAAACTTTGCAGTGAAAAAGCACATTACATCTTGAAAGTTCTGTAACAGCATTAATTAATGTCTCATAAATATTGCTATCTCCGTTATACAGAAGGGGATACTGAGAGAGAGAGAACGAAGACTCGATTTCCAAAAGGCATCAAGGTGGCCAACATTTGTGCATGTGCAACTTTGTGTGAACAAAATGCTTGTGCATGAATTTTTCAAGCAAGGTCATCTGCACACACAGTTGATAGAATTTTCATACGCAAAATTCACTTGCACAAAATCCTTTTCGGAGAAATGTCTTTTCTCATGATGCTGTAATAGATAATTACAGAAAACGGTGGGGCAGAGTTTAAAGGCAGAGCTTGTAAGAGGGCCCCATCTCCTCTCTCAAGACAAGGTGCTAGAGGGCAATGTGATTACGCCCAAGTACACAGACATATGGCCAGTACATTGGACTACCCAGATTATACTTGGCAGTTTCCATAAAGACTTCTCTGGGACATGAAGGAGTGTTGCAGAGCCCTGCAAGAGCCGTTGGCCTTGGCATTTTCTCTCAGTCCAGTTTTGGTGAGAGATTAGTTTTGGGGTCTCATTTAAGTACACTTCATCCTTGTTATCCTCAGCATTGCATGATTTATTTCAGGTTGTAAAATATATACCAAAAAACACTTAGTGATGTTCTAGACAGGTCACTAGTTTCTGTCAATGTGTAAACAAAGGACCCAGCTTTCAAACAATTACACGTGTACATAAATTCAGTATTTATTATACACATCTTTCATTTCACAAACCACCTTCCTTTTTATTCAGAAAAGGCAATTGGTGAGCTATTTTTTGTCTCCTTAGAGACATAACCTTTTAATTTCAGTAGCGTGGCTTCTTCTTAAAATATTACATCCAGGTGAGGTAAGGCAGACACACGTAACTGTCTTTCCATTTCTTTCTCTCTTCCTTTCCTGGAAAATAAAAATTGATCTTTAAGAAGTATAAGGAACACAGGTATTGGCTTGACTCACTCTGATTTACTTGGGTCTGGGTCACTTGTCATTTTAAGGAAAGCAAGTAATTTCTATCATTTTGCCTTTTGGAAGACTATTCTGTAACAATTTGTGGTACTAGTTTGCCCTAGCTCAATGGTGTACAAGCCTTTTACAGTGTTTGCACTGTAGCTGAGTCTTGGATGACGTAGCTTTCTGAGGCAGTGGAAGGGGATGCTGAGTAGACGGTGTATGAGTTGCCTCTCTCTCCCTGAAGGCTGAATGCCAAATGAGTTGACTTCAAAATGACTGTTTTGGGTGGATTCTTGAGTGAGGCTTCTTCCCACAAAGAGAGCAGCTTGAGCTCAGGTTGATTTGCCCACATGTGTCTGGAAGTGAAAAGAAATATATTGCCTCTGTATAATGCTTTAACCCAAAGATTTCCTGAACTTAATCACAATGCTATTAAAGCTCGGCTGAAATGTTGGCAGTGACATTTACAGTTGTAAATCAATGTGCGTGTTTTTGAGTTTGCAGACCACTCACAAAATTGGAGCAATTTTACTAACTGTATACCTGGGCCTTATGATCTGCAGTGACTGCAGAATAATTTCTGAGTGCAGTTGTAGGAGTTTTTGAGTTTTAAAGCTTTAAAAGGTGCCTTGGTCACCTAGGAGAGAGCTTGAGGCACAGTTGAGGTAATCTGAGGTGCTTGAGTTAGCATCGCCCTTCCAATATAAACAGGACAGGAGGGAGCTGGAGGCAGAGTCCTCCCAGCAGAAGATTCTTGACTTTGGATTTGACTTTTCCTAATGATCTGCCCCAGCCAGAATTTGATAACCTTTAAGACACACTGTAAGGCCCACCTACCTGCCTTTCCAGACCTTCTCTTGGAACGGGGAAGGGACAATTGGGGGATGTCTAGTGGGGCACTGAGTATATTGGGATTGCAAATATCGTAGAGAGTTGGGTTGCAAAATCTTTTTTTTTTTAAGTTATCTACAAAGCAATGGGCATAGTCTGTTGGGAATAAAGGTAGAATGTCCAGTGTGGCATTTTGGCCCATTGAATGGCTATGATTTAAATTTTTGTAAAGGATCCAGAGCACTGGATAAGTATTGCACAGACAGAAATAAACTATTTCATGTTGGGTGAGACTTGTTACTGAAACTGAAGCTCATCTAGTGCAGTAGCCATAAAAAGTCAGCCTTGGCCAACAGTGCCTACGTAGGAATAGGTGAGTTCCTGCTCTTATTTCATAGTCTAATTTTAGTGCTATATAACATTCTCTCACACACGTTGTGCATGCTCTAAATATTTGGGCATACATTTAATGGTCAAACTAGAAAATATAAATATTAAATACATGCAATGGTCTATTTGGGTTCATCTTACCTTTTCATTTTCTGAGTTTTGTGAATTTCAGTATGAAACCATAATTTTCTTTTTGTTTTTTTTTTGTTTGTTTTTCATGTTGTGGCTTTTAAACATCCACTGCTGTCTCCTGCTGCACTGCAGTCATCTTAAGAAGCCAATCCTGTGGCACGTACGGGAGTGTGCTGGTTTGTGCTCTCACAGGAGATGCACAAGGAAATAGAGCAGGTGCAGAAATCTGACTGCAGCCAGCTTCAGTTACCTCACTGCCTGCACAAACCCATCTGTGTCCTCTGTGCCTGAAATTTGGACAATGGTATATGATAGGGCAAAAGGGGTCATATGGGAAGAGTGTGGGCATAGTGCTTTCCTCATATCTGATCCAGGAACCCATACTCAGGTTCAGAGCAGTCACTTTGTTAAAAAAGTAATTACTACTTGCTGGATTAGCTGTACCATAAATAACCACCTGACACAGCTGGCAGTGTGATGGATGGAGAAGAACTATCCCTTCCTCAAATGCACATCTGCCGATGCTGTTAGTCAGGGGAACATCTGATCCATATTTGATATACACTAAAGTAAAAAACAAGTGGAGTAAACACAGCTGCTAATCACTACCCTCCATTCCACCCCATTCCCTTCATTGGAGAGCATCAATTATTTCTAAATACACGATTAATTCAGAAAGAGGAATAGATTAATAAGTGCTAGAGCATCTCAGTACTTTGGGTAACATAAGTATTGTACTTAGCATACATCTGCAAATCTTGTCCTCTTAAATCAACGGCCTACTCCATCTTAATTGTTCCAGGTGTTGTATTCAATAAACATTTACTGAGAATTTTATGCATGCTCTATATTTTGAAGATTTGTTTTCTATTGCAAATACTTTTTCCCTATAAAACCCTTTAAAAATAAAAATGGCTGCGGTATATGAAAAAAAAATTGTCCCTCCAGAAAACAAATAAAAATTGGCAACCTGTGGGGTGTATGTTGTGCGTTTGTGTGAACCAGACTTCATACAGTTAACATTCTGAATGTGTTTTATTTAGTAATAGTCTCCTGCTAGTGAATATAGAAAATGAAACTAACCAGCAACAGTGAAAGTAAAATTGTAGAAGCTACTTTCACTGTTCACATACAAAATAGAAAAGAAAACAGCTTGTGGTAAGTAATGAAAATCAATTCAATTTTTAAAATCATTCCATTTCAGTGATGTACTGGTGTTAGTAGTAGTGCTTGTAAGGATGTTTTAAAAGATATAGTTATTTTTGGCATTGATTATTACATGTTTTGATATTGATTATGGTATATGCACAGTGATGAGCTGCCAAAATCTTAACAACTAGTTCCCTCCTCACCCCACGAGGGGGTCATTGCCCGCCCCCTGGGACTCCTGCCCCATCCAACCCCCCACATTCCTTGACGCCCCTCCCCCAGGACCCCTGCCTCATCCACCTCCCTCCCCTGTCCCCTGCCTGCTCCCAGAACCGGGCAGGAGGGTCTCGTGGACCACCGTAGTAGGTGCCCACCCCACCCCTAAGAGCCTGGAGCACCCATGGAGTCGGCGCCTAAGGCGCCACTTTTGGCCAGTTAAATTTAGAAGCCCTCGCAGAACAACTGGTCCTAAAAGGGCTCCTAAATATAACAACCGGTTCTAGCGAACCAGTGGGAACCGACTCCAGCTCACCACTGTATATGCATTTCATATGTACTTACTGGCTTTTATGTTTGTATATCAATTGTTATTGATTATACAACAAATACAGCAGTCACTATCTAACACATTCAAACAGAAAATTTTATCTAACGTATAATATAATAGTCTTATAATTCCCCCTGCTCTTCACTCTAGCTCATTCCTCCCCAAAAATAAAAGGAAAAGGAAAAAGGAGAAATTGTATTTTGGACCCACCATCATTCTCCCTTCAGCCTCTTCTATTTTATATCCAAAGATTTGCAGAAGATACACATAAAGGGAAACAAGATGCTATCCAGAAACTGAGAGCTAACAAACCGGTGTGCACCCAGAGATCTAGTGATAACCAAAGAGACTCCTTACTCCCCTTGGCTTGGGACTGAGTGGTTATCATGTGTTTCAAAGGAGGGACTCAATTCATGTTCATTTTATTTTATATTATTTGGTCTTAAGTAAAATGGCTTTAGTTGCTACCACAGTTTGCATCGGTTTCTCCTCTTTCACCTTATCTTCAGTGGACTTAGTCCTGATTTACATTTGTGCAAATGAAAGGAAAAACAGATGCATCAAACCTTCATTCAGGTCTTTGGAGTGCTTGTTTGTACTGCGCCTCAACTTGTATTCACAGCCTGTTTGCCCTCCCACAGCAGCTCTCCGAGCTAGCAAATTTGCAAAATATAAAGGATGAAAAGGATGTCACCCCTCAGCCCTTTGCTAAGTACAAGAAAAAGAAAAACTGCTACAAAACCAAATATACTTGACAAAAAGGAACAAATGGTCTTGCGTCCCATCATCTCTACACACAAAGCAGTCAAAAGTTTCCAAATGAGCAGATGGTCCCATGAAGGTGACGTTTTTAATAAGGCGATCATAGTTAGTTCTAAAAATTCAGCTTTGCCTTGGAAATATCTTTCCACAGTCTGCAGTGGCAGCAGTTAGGCTGGTTGTAAGCGCTGTCCATTGGGTTCAATAATCCAGTCAAACCACAGACTGCAGTCATGATGAAACAGATGTAGTGCAATATTAGTACTATCCTAAGGAATGAGGCAAATCCATGTTGTCTAAAAACCCAACAAACTAATGCTGCCTGTGATCACAGCACCTGCATCCCCTAGAGCTGGCGGCAGGCAACCCCACCCACTAAAAGAACACTTTCAATTCCCACTTCTCCAGTCTCTCTCTCAAACCATCCCCACTTGTAACTAAAGGAACAAGGGATGGAAGCTCATTACAATATTTTACACATTGCAGTCACATGCCCACTGCACAAATAGTAACACTCCCAAGTCACCTGTCCAAAGTCCATGTAAATGATCAGCACATCAGTAATGCAGCAGAAGAACAGAAGATAAGATCTGCTCAGAAACCCTGCAGCAAGTGAGAGGAGACTGACACACCCCAGCAGAAATAACCAAAACCCTCTTCACCTTTAGTGTATCGTGTCAACAGCACAAGGTGGAAGTGCTGATGGTTCAGGCATCAAAGAACCACGACGCACAAAAATCAATGCAAAGGCGGGATTTTCAAAAGGGCTCAAGGTTGGTCCGACTCTACTGCTGTTGAAATAGCAATGAGGCCAGTGCAGAGCATGGTGGAAAACCCCATCCTTAAAGCATACAACACCCTTGATTAATTGCATTGCATTCATTTAAAAAACCCTTCATCTGCTTGTAACAAAGCGCTGTTAAAAATGTCAGTTTGTTTAAATAATGTGTTACCAAAAAGTGACATAAAAGGCTGGTCTGGCACAGCCCAGGTACAGAAAGTTATGAATATACATGTGACGTAAAACATGGCGAGCAGGACAGGAAGCGCAGGAGAACCTGCATCAGTAGCTGGTCCTGCATTAATGCAAATACTGCTAAGTAGCCAACAAGTTACTTCTGCCTACTAGCAGGACCAATGCCTGAGAGGGTACTAAAGTAAAGAGCCTCGTTACAACGCCAAAGATTAAGCCCAGCTTCTCAGAGATGCTTATTCTCTGCTACACCCCATTAGAGATTAAGGGGGACAGTGGTTAGCGCTTAACTTTTCTTGCTTCCAAACAACTCGTACTCGACCGCAATAACCTTGCACTTCTCACTGCATGCTCTGTTGAAGGATCAAGGCCAAACTGGACAAATGCTCACAGACTTAAATAGCCATGATTGCTTCTCAGCCTTTTGGCCATACTATTTTTTCAAACTGTATCTGTCCTCATTGTAACTTTTTGGAATGCTGTCAGACCCCACTGCAGGAAAGCATCCCTATTAAGTACATGCTTAAGTGCTTTCCTGAATCAGAGCTTCAGTGAACCATATTTTGTGTTTGTACAAATACCTGTACCTTGTTCCTGTCAAGATCTATCCTGTTACTCATTGTCCTAGACAAAAGATGTTATGTCTGACCACTACTGGCATCCTGTACATTTCACTGAACTATCCACATTAATCCTCCACAGGCTCCCTCTTCCCCACCTCATCAAATAGAAACCACCTGTCTTTGCTTTGAAGACCTTTCAATGCTTACCCCATCCTACCTATTGTTTCTTGTATGCTATCTAGATGTTGACTCCTGCCTCCACTTTCCTCCTTCGACCATTTGTTACATTTTTGAACAAATACCTTTGCATGGGAGGAGTGCCCTATAAACACTGGCAAAGCCACCTCATTGTCCTTCAGATCTCCCCTCTGCTGTGGTGCCTTCTAAAAACGGAAGAGTGCTTAGGCCCTGGTGTGCTGAGATCTCTGCCTATCATGCTGATTAGTATTGTCTCATTGTTACCTGGTTCTCCTCCTCACTCTCTGTTGAATCCACCTGTTAACTCTTTTCTTACCCTAAAGAGCTTGCAAACTAAGTGTAAGATTTGACTTTTTGTCCTGTGTTTGTATAGCATCTAGCACAGTGGGGCCCTGATCCTTGACTGGGGCTGATATTATAATACAAATAATAAGAATATAATAATGAATACATGGACAAACTAATTGATATTAAATATAGTATCATTTCACTGTTTTGCAACTTCTGGAGAGAGAAGGTTTAGTTTGTGCAGAGCCAGTGTTTTCAGTATTACCAATAGTGTCTTCTTATCCCTCGTATATGGCTTCTAGCCACCATTAGCTTCAAGAGAGCCATGTTGACTACATACGCTATATCCATATAATTTGTTAAAGGCTGGATTTATCTAGATGACATAATGTGGGTTATACAGTGGCATAGGAAAGGTTAAAGGGGAAGCCAACGCAGCTCTTGAAGGATAGTTTTGCTGCATAATGGTGGGGGGAAACAGTTTAACACCTAATATTGCTTCTGAGTCCTTGCATATAAGTAGCCTTTGGAAGGATTAGAATTTTATTGGCAACTATTGGTAAATGTTGATTTCCCCTTACACATAGAAACTGATGAAAAAATATTTCCATCTATAGTGATAGAAATTTTAAGATAGAAAAAGTAAGAAAAATCCTGCTTGAGAACTTATCAGAGTTTGGTTCTATATTTACTTTGTATATTTTCACAAGTGATGTTAACAATTTGTGTTTTAATAGTTATAAAGGTTTCACTTTTTGAATCTGTGTCGACTGCCATTAAATAATTATTGTCTGACCCTGCTCCCATAAGTCCCAAACTGTAAAAATTTAAATTGATAAATATAAAACACTGCTGAAAATCTATAATTTTGCACAACCAGGCTGGCCTTACCATGAGGAAAACTGAGGCAGCTGCCTCAGGTGCAAGACTGTGGGGGAAGGGGGGGAGGTGCCAGTAGGACCCAGAGTGTAGAAAATTGTGTCTGCTGCTGGTGCATATGTATTCTCTCTGCTCTAGATGCACAGAGATGGTGGAGTGCTGTGCTGGAGGAAGGAGGGCACAAGGGACATAACAGGCAGGCAGGAGAAAAGGTGAGAGGGAATAACAGAAAGCAGCAGGAGCTGCAGGGAGAGAGAGGAGGAGGAGCCTCTTATGCACCCTCTGGAACCTCCAGGAGCCTGGACTGATTAATACCAGCTTCTCAGGGAGCTTTCTGTTTTCTGCTTCCCTGAACCCACATGAGGAGAACAGGAAGTCAACTGAAGTAGTAGGAGCCAGTTAGGCCCTTAAGACGCTGATATCTTCCCTCACTCAGGCCCTGCTACCAGCCTGCTTATTCGTCCCCTTCAAATGAGTGTTGAGAGCCACTATAGCGGGCACAGAACAGCAGTCATGAGTGAAAGAAGAAAATGCCCCTCTGGGGCAGCATTCAGAAAAAGAAAGAAAGAAAAGGAAGCTTTTCTTCTAAGTAGGAAGGAGCTCTCCTGAGATACATAGACACAAATGTTCATGGTGAGCCTTCTGGCCCCAGTGAAGATGTGAGTGGTGAGGAGATGCCTGATCTCAGAGTTCAGGTGATCTGGCAGCTTCTGCAGCATCCATATCTCCATCTCAAATGGATGTAACCATGAACATTCCTGAAGAAAAGTGTAGATCAGAGAAGAGTGTGGTGGAGGTGCAAGAAACAGCTGCTGCTGAGTTTAGTTCCTTAAGTCTAGATGATCCAGGACTGTGGACCCACTTGAGCTGTAGCCTGAGGGACTTCCTTGTACTGCATGGGCCACAGCAAGTGAAAAACTTCATGTTCCCCAAAGACAATGAAAATAGAGGTTTCCATCCAACACATTAAAGGTGTGAAATCCCCAATGGTGATAAAGTGGAGAGCCCATGGCTCATGTACTCAAAAACCCAGAATGCGGCATACTGTTTTTGTTGCAAACTCTTCCAGTCTAATGTTCCAGCCACATTGGGTTCTACAGGAACAAAGGACTGGAAAAATCTGGCTAGAAATCTGGCATGCCATGAGAAGGCAGCAAATACCAGAGAGCATTCCATAGGTGGAAAGAGCTTGAGATGAGACTAAGGTTAAAGGCCACCATAGATGATCAGGATCAAGAGAAGATTGCATCAGAGTCTCTTTACTAGCAAAATGTTCTGAAAAGGCTCATTGCCATTGTGAGAATGCTTGCTACCCAAAACCTAGCACTCTGTGGTACTTCAGATCAGCTGTATGTGCCAAACAATGGAAACTTCCTTAAAATTGTGGAGCTGATGGCTGAGTTTGATGCTGTACTCCAGGAGCATCTAAGAAGAGTCACCACCCAAGAAATGTATACACACCACTACCTTGGAGAAACACTTCAAAATGAGATCATACAGTTACTGGCGACAAAAGTCAAACAGAAGATTGTGACAGATCTGAAGTCAGCAAGATATTACTCTGTTATTCTGGACTGCACACCTGACATCAGCCATATGGAACAAATAACTTTAATGGTGCATTTTGTAATAACAACAGAACCTAGTGAAAATGTCCCTTGTCTGACTGACTGTCAGAGAGCATTTTCTAGAAATTTATTGACATTGAGGATACTACAGGAGCTGGTATGACAAATGTGCTTCTTGAAAAGCTGGAAGATACGGGAATTGAGATAGCTGACATGAGAGGTCAGGGCTACGATAATGGTCCCAACATGAGAGGAAAGAACAGAGGAGTGCAGACACAGATCCAAGAGTTAAATCCTTGAGCTTTTTTTGTCCCATGCAGTTCTCATTCATTGAACTTGGTGGTCAATAATGTAGTATCAGCTTCCAGTGAGGCTGCTGAATTTTTTAATGTAATTCAAATCATCTATGTATTTTTCTCTCCATCAACTCATTGATGGCAAATTTTGAAGCAACATCTGGGAACATCCTCTCTGACACTGAAACCACTGAGTGCCACACGATGAAAACCTCAAGTGGAGGCGATAAAGCCTATCAAACACCAAATTGGGATGATAGATGGTGCCATAGTTGCCATTATGGAGAATAATGCTATGACAGGAACTGTTCATGGGAGAACAGTGGCAGAGGGAAATGGAATCACCAGAAACATACATAACTTCAAATTTCTGTGTGGATTAGTGTTGTGGCATGACATACTGTTTGAAATAAATGTTGTAAGCAAGAGACTCCAAGGTGTTGACCTTGACATATCTGGAGCAATGGAACAATTGGACAAAGCAAAGTCATACCTTTAGTCTTACCAGTCAGATGAGGGATTTCAAAACGTTCTGAAGAGTGCACAGAATTTGGCAGAGGAACCTCACACTGAAGCTATTTTCTGCTTGAAATCTTGAAATCCACCCATTCAAGAATACAAAAGTCACCGAAGAAGACATTTTGATCATGAGGCACAGGATAATCCCATAAGAGACCCCAAACAACAATTCAAAGTTGAATTCTTTAACCAGATGCCAGATTGTGCAATAGAGTTAGTTGAAGAACGTTTCATGCAAGTCAAGGAACACAGCAGTATATTTGGGATGTTGTATGATATTCCAAAACTCCTTACTATATCTGAAGAAGACCTACACCAGCAATGCAGGGCACGAGAGACAGTGTTGGCACATGATGACATGCGTTATATTGATGTGAGTGATTTAGGTGATGAACTGAAAGCCCTTTCAAGATACATTTCAGCAGGATCAACTCCAAAGGCTGTTCTGGAATATATGTGCACAAATAAGATGACCACCCTCTTTCCAAATGCTTTTGTTGCTCTGTGCATACTTCTAACACTTCCTGTAACAGTTGCCAGGGGAGAACACAGCTTCTCCAAGCTGAAGTTAATAAAAACATATCTACACTCCACAGTGACACAGGAGAGGCTGGTCGGCCTTGCAACCATCTCAATAGAGCATGAGCTGGCCCGACTGTGGATCTTCAGGAAGCAGTTCAAATCTCTGCAACCAAGAAGGCACGGAAAGCACCACTTTGATTATTCAAGCAGATAAAAATGCCAGTGTTTACTATGCAGGCAAGAAAAGTTACATTTGCTGTTCAGGCATTTGAAAGTTAAGTGTTACTTAAAATTTTTGAACAAGGCATTTTAACTTGTTAGTTCTCCTTTATTGGGGTAGGTAGCAGAGCAGTACCATGAGAGGAGTAGAATGGGAAGAAGGCAGAATTGAGACCTTTCAAAGTTTTGGCCCAAGTGAGGGAGCATGGGGGCGTCATTTGAGCTCCCCACCTCAGGTGCCAAAATGTTGTGGGCCGGTTTTTCACACAACTCTGACAATTTAAATTAATACAAATAAAAATGCTTAAAAATAAATGTTGATATTATCCATTGAAATTATTTTAAAAATTGAATTCTTCCAGGCCTACAGATACACAACACCCCAAATCATTATACTGACAAGCCATAGATTAGTTATTAGTTCTGTGAGGGTGGTTCTGATCCTTGATGAAGCATAGCACACATAGATGTTTGGCAACTGCTGACACCTGATCAATTGTAAAGCCTGTTGCAGGGCTGAATAATCTGGTAGTTCTACAAAGCAGTAAGAAACAGCCCCATGAGAAAACCACTATAGATAAGACACCTGAAAAAGCATTGCATTTGCCAAAGACTGTGTCTCAGGCAAACAGCTGGTCAAATGCTTGAAAAGCATTTATAATAGATAAAGTGCTGTTGTTGTCATAGCAATTATTTCATCAAAAGTTGGTCACGCTCCGATAATCCACTCTCCTTACTCTTCTCACCGTTTCAATTCCAGAAACCCAAGGGGAAAGTTCAACAACACAAAAAACTGTGAAGCAAAATACAGCAGCTTTGCCCTGCTCTGATAACATTGTTTACATTAACTCAAAATGCTGCTAGATTAAAAAATGCCAGGGCTCCAATTTGCGTTTTCCAGGCAGATGCATATGGAGCTTGGAGGTGTGGATATGTGTGGTATTCCCTGGAACTCTTCTCTTTGGCAGAGTCAGACAGAAAGAATGGTTCCGGGGGGAAAGCCAGAAACAAAGGGAAGAGCCTTGGCCTGAGAATGTCTGCCAGGTTGATGGGTGCAAGAAGAATCCAAATAGACAAAGGGATAGACAGGAAGGAAGAGTCCACCCAGTCATGCCCCTTTGGGGTGTACAGCATAACCGGACCTACTAGCCACTTCTCTACTAAGGGACCACTAGCAGCAATATTCTTGCCCCCTCCTGCTCAGAGGGAATGGGATTCCCTGTGCAGCCTCTCCCCACCACTGTGTATTTGCATGGTGACACCTCACTTAGGTGACATTATATTTTATGCACCTATTTCTCCATCTCCATCTATTACAGGAACTGCAGGGTGCCACTACTTGACATAAGAGGCCACCAAGTTGCCTGATGCTCCTGCAAGTGCTAGCTTAGTTGCCTGCTTGTCCACACGGAAGTGTGGTTTTGCATCAAGCCACTGTCTTTCCTTATGGAGAATAAAAGTAATAAAACCACCATCAGCTCAATGGCAGTAATGACTACTCTGAAGCTTTTTTATAGGTGATAAGCTACTCTAAAGGTCTGCTAGTAATTTGTAGCGAGGGTACATTACCGTTCTCCTTGAGGAATTTCTGCTTCCTTTTTATGGGCCTTTTTTCTCTTGAGGGGACGTTGAAATTAACAAAAGGCATTAGTCTGGAGCTTTTCTAGATCCTGCTATTGAGCACAGCTAGCCTCTATTTCTCCTCTGATATGATACCATGCTTTTTGTCATGAAGAGAATGCCAGATTACTGTTCTAGGGCAAATGCTCCCTCCACCATTGTGCAATGCAGAGCAAAGGGCAGCAAAAGGAATGGAAAAATCCTGGAAATTATGAAAAGAGGGAGAGAAGATGTTCTAAACAGCATAAGCCACCAAAAAGCATTAAGGGGTTCCACTGGATATACCAATATGAACTCTCCCCCACCCACAGAGAGGGCAGGAATGGTAGAGGAGGCTGCATGGTTTTGTAAGATGATCAGGCTGCTAAAAGGAGTGGGGAGGGTTGCTCATATATAAAAATCAACAGGGCCTGGCTTTGGAGCTGAGTCTCTCCTGGATACCCCACCCACATACACGTTGGGGATGATCGACTCATTTATCTGGTAATAATGAAGATCAAGTAACTGGCTTTAGCATAACTTCCTGTTTTGTAGCTGACATGTCCACCCTCCCATTGCTATTTTCAGCAAATGCTTAGCCCTGCAGGCAGTATTTGTCACCAACAAAACAATCTTTCACAGATCATAAAATGTTAAGAAGTTCATTTGTTTAAAGCATTATGAAATAGTTCCCTTGCAGATCTCATCATTTAATTTCCTGCATTGAGGCTGAGGTGCAGGACACCAATACTGATAGATCAGATTAACACCTCGATGCTCAGATTTTCCGCTGCACTGTGCTAATGCAAAACACATCATCGCTGTTTATGGCATGAGCTCCAGTTTCTGGATCTGCTGATGCTAAATTGAACAAACTGTCAGTGACTGAGAGTGAAAATAGCAATAGGAGATTCCATTCTTATTATTGTTAACTAACCTGCCAGGAAGTGTGGGTCTGTGTTTTAAAAACAAAACTAAAGAAAGAACAAGCTTTGGGTTTGTTCAATACTCTTCCAATCCATTTGCTCCCTGCAACGCAAGGCTTCATGTGAACTTCACAGGCACAACAATCTTGCTAGATACATTTTTGAGTGAAAACGTATTGACATTTTGTGGTGAACTGAAACTGAAAATCCTAATATTCTCCAGTCTGAGATGTGGCATGCAAGGCCTAAGCACAATGGAAAATTACTTGACTAATTATCACATGAAGAATTTTGATCATTTTTTAAAAAACATAGTGTTAAAAGAATGGAAACTTGCACATTACGCACCGTGCTGGTGCCATGTAAAATTTGGTTCCATTTGATTAAAAGAATTAGCAAGCAAGATGTGATATATTGTTTACTATTTGTATTGTGATAACACCTAGGATCCCCAGTCATGGACCAAGCCCCCATTGTGGTAGGTGCTGTTCAAACCCAGAACAAAGCGGTGGTACCTGCCCCAAAGAACTTGCAATATATTCTGTAATAGCCTTTCATTGATTTTTAGTATTTTGGGGGTGGGGAATAACATTGAAGATATTGGATTTTAGAAGGTGGCTACTGCTGTTGGCTATGCCTTTGAAAAATGCTATCTTCACCTAAAAAAGTTAATCTCAAACCAATTTGCTAGCAGATATTGAGAGAACTGGGTTCATGAACTGCTAGGGTCTGCTCTGAGTTACATTAGTGTAAGTGGGATAGTTAGGCTGAAGTCACTGGAGTAGTGTCAGTTTTACACTGGTGTAATTGACAGTAAAATCTGACTCACCTGAGTCAGACTGTAGTGTCTTGCTATTAAAGCTGCCTATGATCTGTGGTGAGGTTAGTACACTAAGTACAGTACCTTGGATGGAACAACACCGTATTAGTTCCACAAGACGGTTATTCAAATTAGAGATGTAAACGTTCTATTAGCTCACTTAGTCCTTCTCCCAGACAGTTCAGAATCCTTTCCTACCATATATACTTCAGTGTTATATGCAGACTAGCTTTAAGGGCTGAGCATACTCAACCCCTACTGACGTCAATGGGAGAGGAGGGCACTTAGCTCTCCTAGGACTGGACTGCAAATGTCAAGCAGTGGGGTTTCCGTCATTAGTATAAAAGAGTTTCACAGTGCAATACCTCTCATTGTGAGATTTTTCATTATATTCAACCTACATTTTCTTTTGCTCAGTTTCATCCCATTACTCTGTCCCATCCTTTGCTCAATTTCACTGCATTATTACCCTTGTGAACAGAACCTCTCCCCCTTTGGTTTTCAACTACTTACACTGCAGACTGTTGTCAGATCACGCCACCCAAATCCTTGGCATCTGATTCCATTGAAAGTGCCTCCTTTGCTTCTTCAGAAATGGGATGAGGTTAGTGGAGGAGCTGCTGTACTGTTAACTTAGTTTGTTGCTTTACGTGGGTCCTTCCCTAGCTGGGGCATTAAGCCACGATTGTAACACAAATATGATAATAAAATGTCAATGGAAGGTGAAGAGCAGTGGAGGGGGCTGTGTGGAGGAATTTCTAGTGCAAGAGTCATCACAATGTTAATGAAATTGGGGGTGGGACTGGAGAGGAGTTGTGGGGGATTTGCCCTATTTATGATTTTTTTCATTATCTGTTTTTCCTTTTATATATAAATGTCCTACTATGATAAAATGACAGTTAAATACTTGAAACTATTTTAAAATAATCTTGGGAGCCTCATTAAAATAAACAAGGGAATTCAAGGCAAAGGCTAATAATGTATATGGATCCAAATTCTAAGGAGATAACCATCCTCAACTCCCATTAACTTCATTGGCAGTTAAGGGAACTCCACACCAGAGCTTATATAATTTATCTTGCTATGCCTAAACACTGAACAGAGTCTGGTACTTTTGGAGTACATGAGCCACTCTTCTAGGGCTTTTAGTTACCTAGGCTCTGAAGGAGACCTGTTTCCTGGGGTTATTCCTGTATTGGGAAGTAGGCATGTTTCAGCTAGTGGAGTTTCCTTTGTATTCATGCACCATGAGGGCACTGTGGGGGGGGGGGGAAATGGTCACTCCCTACCTTGCAGATCCCCTGGGATCCACTGGAGGAAAGAGGCATTTGCATAACTCTGAATCAGGAGCTCCTCCAGCTGCGGCTGCCCACAAAACTCCCCCAGCGTGTGGTGGGGAAATCTGACCAATTTTCTGAAAATTCTGGTCCCAGTTAATGTGCTGGAGTTTGACCCACAGGTCTGTAGGGCAAGGATCAGGGGCTGCTACCTCCCCACTTGTGCCACTGAACCCCCATAGAACTTCTACTATAGGGCTCTCGGGGGTGTGGAAGAGTGAATCATACCAGGGGGGCAGCACATGTCCCTTACCCTCTTCTGTAGTAAGAAGCCATGGGAAGCACAGAGGAGAGTTAGGTCCTTAGTTTTTATTCAGTCCATGCTCTGGCAGATTCTCAGTGAATTCAATGGGAGGTCTGCCTGAGTCAAGAGTGAATAAAACTGAATGAGGCCTCCCTGATTCAATGTGCAATTCTTATTGTACTTCTGTAGCTGCTAGCTAGTATAGACTGACAAACTGTTTTGTTACAAAACTGAAGGCTATTTTTCCCATCAAGTGTTATCAAGATAGCAGTTGGGTAACTTGTTCCTTCAGCTCTTTAATGTCTGGTAAAAGAAGGGCAGATGGACCCTCTTTGTTAACCCTGATACCCTGTACTGGGGTAATTGTAAAACTGCGAGTCACCAGGGAAAGAGCCAGTCAGCACCCAGAATGAATCGCCAGAGACACCCCTGGATTTTCACATAACACACTATGGATGAGCAGAAAAGACAAATATATATATTTTTTTCAGTTTAGAAAGTCAAAATGAAAACATAAATCAGACTTTTACAACTAGATTTTTTTTTATTTTTATTTTTCTGGTCATTCCAGATTAACCACAAGAGGACAGTAGTTCATGGCAAAAAGCACAGCACACAATTTTACAGCTGACAGAAATGCATTATGCAACCAAGGCTTATTTACTCTTCATATATATATATATATATATATATGAATTTCCTGGATGAAAACAAGTCAATTTCACCTATAAAACTTTGATAGATCTCACAAATCTATATAGTTCCAGATTCTATTTTTAACTCGCAGCATGCACACCATTCTCTCTGCTGTGTTTTGCAGTTATACTATGCATTGTTGCCTTCTGAAAGTTAAATTCTCCTTGTATCCCTACTGCTTAACTTTTCCATGTAGCCTGCTTAGGGACCAATCCTGCAGTCCTTATTCAGGCAAACTCCTAGCAAGTCAAATCCTGACTTCCTTGTTTGTGGGAGTAAAGGGCTCATCAGCCACTTATCTGTTCTACTGGTGATGATCTCCACTGACCTGACCAATCCTGTTTATGAAGACACTCCATGATCACAAATGGGCCCATGGGAATGCTCCAGGGGAGAGGGAACTCAAACACATGATAGCTCCACATTCTCACTCGTATACCAACCTGCCTCTCTCTCCCTCCCTTTATGGAGTTTACTGCAACCCTGAGACAGCACAACACCTGCAGAGATGCCAACATGTAGTGTGGGACCTGGGATGAGGGGGAAAATTCTCCCATGTGGGTGTCAGGCTTGGAAGAGTCCCAGAAAGTTCTGCTGCCCTTCCCTTTCCTGACCAATAAACCCTCCTGACCAATAAAACCAAAAACGCTCCATTTTTTCTTGGGGGAAAAAATCCCAAATTCTGATGGACTTATTCCTCTCTCCATTTCGAAGCCATCACCTAGATTGGCAGGCTCTGGGCCACTCAGAAGATTCAGCAGCTTCTTAACTGTCACTCAGCTGGTGACATCATTCATGCCCCACCCACTGGATCATCAGGACAGGCACTGCTTCCCCGTCTCCAACCTATCCCTCACATGCTGTATCAGGTGACGAGGAGGGAACAGAGGTCAGCAGCTTTAGATACATTGTTCAACCCTCAGGATCAAATTTTCCCTCCAAGACTACAGACTCCAGTCAGACTGAAAAGGCCACAAAGGCTCCACACTATATAAGGGTGAAGATTTGGACCACTAACTGCAATGAGAGATTTGCCTTTGTATGGACGAGGAGTGTCCATAATCTATTGAGGTTGGTTTGTTAACTCAGTAGGTCACAGAGAGCTATATAACTGACCTTCATTATCTGGATCAGTAAAGGATGGCTTCACTGACAAGGCCATATCATGAGCAGAAGGTCCTTCCTGTAACAACCTGCATGGAACTCAGAGGGAGGAGCACAGGTTGCAGGAGGGAAGAATTTGGAGAAGTCACCAGGAACTTAGTCTGTTGCACATGGCTTGAATGCTAGCTGCAATTGCAGCATCTCTGTAAATAGTTCTTTTAATAAAAAGCCAGTTTAGTTTTAGGTACTAGCATGAAACACTTCCATACATACATACTGTGATGGAATAGCAAGTGCCTGCATCATCTTTGCATTGCCTGAAAATTGTAGCCTTTTGGTATTTTGTGTTCATGACAGCCGTACAAATAGTGATTTCAACTGTTGTGCTGTATAAATACCGCATTTTTGAAAAGCGATCGTGAGCTTGCTTATTTTGAAAATGTTCTTGACTTGAGTAAAGGCACCTCGTTTACAAAGCCTTCCAGGATACATCCAGCCATGCTGCAAGAAAAAAGTCATTGAAAGGGACAGAGCTATTTTAAAACCATCCTAGAAAGAATAGGGCGTGTTGCCTTGTATCAAGGGCACAGAAAACCCAATAAGAGCTCATCAAATGGCAATTAGATTTATTCAATTAAGTGGAATTAAGACTTCTTATAAAGGGTTTATGTTAACCTTATGTTAAGGGTTATGGGTTTCATTATAAATGACTTATTAAATAATATACAACTAATGCATTTTGCACCAAGACAATTTCATGGTCACAGTACTAGTTGCTTAGAAACATCATTGATTGTTTAAACGGAAGAGCAACCACATTAAACAAGTAATAGGAACAAATGCACGAGTGCTGCAGTGGTGCTGAATGGGACAACAGCAAGATACAGGTATAAAGTTAGGAGTGGAGATAAACCCCTCATGCCCCCCTTTCAAAATATTGGAATGAGGGATCTGAAATGGTCAAAATATGCTTTGTTCATTTCTATAAACAGAAATAATTGTTTCCATTGGACTTGCTGATAAATAAAAATGAGAAATGATATCTGTGATGGGGCATGTGCCCCACACTGACCCATAACACGTTAATAGAGCCCTAGGGAGGCTGCCTTAGAAGGCAGACAATTAGAGAGAGGTTGTGAGGAGCAGCCAATAAAGGCTGGGCTGGCCCATATAAGAAGGCTGCAGAGCAGCTTCAGTTGCTCCCTGGAGCTTGAGGAGGGAGAACTGGCTGCTTTGCAGGTGGAAGAAAACTAGCACTCAATACAAAGCATAGCTGGGCAGGATCAGGAGAGTGAGAGTGAGAGCGAGTGCCTGGCTGGCTGCTAAGTCTGGGGTAAGGCTGAAGAAGGTGCTAGGGCCGTGGGGAACTGGCACAGGGAAATAGACTGAGCGGTTGGACGGGACACAGCAAGTGGCTGCTACCTACAGGGTCCCTGCTCTGGGACCCAGAGTAGTGGGCGGACCCAGGTCATCCCACTCCCCTGCTCCTTGCCATTGGGGAAGTGGCTAACCAGTAGACTGCAGTCACCACTGAGAGAAGTGGCTGGACAGGGACTACAGAGATGTCCCCCGGAATGGGTAGCACCAAATGTGGCACTGCTGGAGGGCTGTGGCACTGAAGAGGACATTGCGGTCCTTGGAGGGATGTGGGTCCAGGAGCAGAAGAGGTGACAGGCAGAGCACCACCAGAGCAAGGCACACTGGCTACCAGAGCTAATTCCTGTATTGGCCACGAGGAAGCAATGGAGTGGTGAGTTAACCCAGTCACAATATCCCAATACAAGAAGCATCTCTCAGCACCATACATGTTCGATAACGTTCAGTCAATCAATGTTTTCTTCTTTAAAAACCATACATGATGGAAACAAAGAAACATTTGGAATTGTGAATTTCTTAGCTTTTCTATATTTTTATCAAAACGATATTTTACTCCCAGAGGGCCAGCTTATTGAGTAGTACTGTGTAGTGGTTTACTCCAAAAGTACTCTAACTGACTCCACTGGGATGACTCATTTGGAAGGTACAATTCACTGTGAGTAGAGGTATCACTGTCTGATCCAGAACAGTCTTCTGTACAAAATATTCTGTCTTCCTAAGTATTAGTGAAATCACTGGGGTTGCACGGGTGTAATTTTGGCCCAGTTTATGAACAATAAAAGAGCTACAATGCACTTTAGGAGCCAAATTCCCTTCAGACCCCAATGACCTCATCAGAGCAACATGCATAAGGCAGGCCCTAAATCTTCAACACACTGAAAATGATGCATTGCAGAATGAATCACCATGTTCTTTGGAGAAGGACAAGCAGGTCATGAATACCAGCTATTCAGTTTGACTTTACTGGACACCAGTTTGCTTCTTTAATGAAGGAGACTAAATACAGTTAATTCAACCAATGCATTAGATATTAATTAGGGAAGTTATCGAAATAAACTTTTTAAACAATACCAAAGAAGTAATTATAAAAGTAACCTTATACATAATACTTTTAGATCTAAAATGAGAAATGTATGTGACTACTAGGGGCCAAAACATGGCACATTTAATTTAAGCCCTGGCAGCAAGGGGCAGGTTCCATTGCAGCTATAATAAATTACATACAAGTGCTACAGAACAATAACAAAAACTGTGAGCCATCCATTTCAGTACCATTTACAAGAAATCAATATCAATACTTAATGCAATACTGGTGAAAAATGAGCAAAGATACAGAAAGCATAATAAACCAGTAATGAAAGACCTTGCAGTGTTTCACTTTGGAAGAAAAAACTAACTGTCTATATTTTCATGTAGAAGGATATTTCACTGAGGCAATGTGCTGGAGGTATGAGTGTTTTGCAGACCTAAGTTTAAAATAACCTCTTTATTAAATTAAAAAAGTTCTTTAAACTGTGGATTACTAGCTTAGTAAAACTCATATAGATGGAAGGAGGCATTCCATCTTTATAATGCACTGGACATCACTGAATTTCCGTAGATCAGACAGAGTTTTATTATGTATATCGCTGATGGCATATACGAAACTTTAATGTGCCTCTGCACTGTGTTGGTTGTGGGGTTTGGTTGGAGAAAGTAGGGTTTAAACCCAGCTGGTGGGAAGAGATTAAAAACTTTACCCTGACCACTGCACAAATGTGAATCACCAATTGCACCATTTTCTCCATTTGTTTCTGTCTGTAGCAGGAAAAACAGCCCTGTGGTATAATGCCAAAGACCAATCAGAAAGCATCTGAGATTTTCAAAAGTTTTTTGTCCCAAACTCCACCTTGCAATGGATCCTAAGTCTCTGTTTACTGAGGAAACTGTAGATCATTGAGTTACCATTACCTATCATTATCATCATCACCATCCCCTCTTTGGCTAAGCTAGAAGTCCTTTCAGAAAAAAATTCTGCTCTTTTAGATTTTCCTACAATTCCCTCCATGCCCCAGAGAATAAGAGCAAATTGTATTTCCAACAATTTTCCTTACATTTTTAGCATGAGCTCTTCCAAACCTAGGAGATTCCTTTTTCCCTAAGAACTATTCTGTTTTGATGGGAGAGTGGAAAAAGTCTATGGACAATTAATGGGTATGACTGTGTTTGATTCATCATAGATCCCATAAAGAATATGTGTATAATAAGGCTTAAGAACCTTTCGACCTCAATTGGACTGGTGAGAATGAGAAGACACTACCATGAGGAGAAAGTCTGCTGGTATATTCTGTCTTGCCAGTCAATGTGACAAAGAAGTCTGTCGAGAATGCTAAGTAACATGTTGAATTAATGTTGTTTTATGTATGGGTTTGTGAGAAGTAAAACCTGTTGTTGGACGTGAGATTGATTTAATATCTGAGGACTCTGTAAAGGTCCATTTGGTTGCTAGGCACTAGCCTGGAACATTTGTTCAGATTCTAGCAGCTGGGCAAGGACTATTGTGTAACAGGGTAAGAGGCAGTGATATTGTAAAATGGGACCCTACCCAACCCTAAGTCATCTCACTGGGATGAAAAGCAACCCATCTCTCACTGCCCTGGCATTACCCAGAGGAACAGATTGGGCATGGTTCCCCACCTGTGGGAAGAGGTCAGACACTAGTAACTCCTGGGGACTTCCTTCCCCCAATCTACCTAGCACAGCTATACCAGTAGGACGATGCCTATTCAGTGCAGATTGGGCTAACCAAGACTTAAAAAACAAGCACCTTGTGCCGGAACCCACACAGAAGGTTCCTGGGTTTGATCTTCCATGGTCATCTTGCTCAACTCTGAACCAAATCCAAACCAGCCATGGTAGATGTGGATATCTAATGCACAAATGGAAAATCAAGAACTTCCCGGCATGCGAGTGTGGCTCCCCACGACAGACAATTGAACATATCACCACCTACTTCCCAATTTTGAAGGAGGCATTTCTGCAGTAAATTCTGCTGCTCCTGATGTAGCCATTTGGCTTGATCAACTTCAGGTGAAATTGTAGTTACTGCTCTACACCAGCCATACAAAAGAAGAAGAAGCCAATTCAGTCCTCAGAACAAGAAGGCTGCAACCCCATTACCAATTACCCTCCTTCTTGAGGAACATCACAGCTGGTCATGAGACCACAGGGCTGAGCCTGTGGTACAGGAGCTTCCAAATTGCCCTGCACTCTCATCACAGTACCTCTTCTCCAGTTGCTCCTCTTACCCATTTCAGATCTATCTGTGAGGTGGAGTGCTCCCACCCAGTCACTAGATAGATTCCCAATAATTAACATGCCCCTAACTGGGGTAATAGTTTTATCTTTAACTAGACTGTTAAAAAGGGCACATACCAAAAAACAAAAACAAAACAAAAAAACCCACCAAATCAAACAGATTTCGCTTTCTCAGGAAAAGCCTAAAAATGGGAGAAAATTTGTTAGCAGGTTTCAAAATATCCTAAGCAGTGGAAAGGTTTTAAATATACTGCCGTGATCCTTATACCACTTCCTACACCTGAATGGAAAGACACACCATACTATTTACTCTATATGTATACGTGCAAAAAAAAAAAACAAAAAAAAAACTTTGAACAGTAACAGTCTCTTCTACAGGTGCCAAAACTTGGCCCTTTGGTTTGATAGTTCCAGAAGGGGTATGTGGTAAGGATAATTCCCCACCCACCCAGTTATAGAATCATAGGACTGAAAGGGACCTCAAGAGGTCATCTAGTCCAGTCCCCTGCACTCATGGCAGCACTAAGTATTACCTAGACCTGAGGTAGGCAACCGATGGCACACGTACCAAAGGCAGCATGCGAGCTGATTTTCAGTGGCACTCACACTGCCCAGGTCCTGGCCACCGGTCCCAGGGCCTCTGCTGCTGGCCTGGGGTACCGGCCACTGGCCCCCTGCCAGCCAGGATTCCATCTGTCGGCCCTGCTCAGCCTGCTGCTGGTCCCGGGGGCTCCGCTGCTGGCCTGGGGTACCGGCTGCCGGCCCCCTGCCAGCCGGGATTCCATCTGCCAGCCTCACTCAGCCTGCTGCCAGCCCCTGGTCCTGGCCACCGGTCCGGGGGACTCTGCTGCCAGCCTGGGGTCCCAGCCATCGGCCCAGGGCTCTGCAGCTGCCCCTAGCTGTGGCTCACTGGCCCCAGCCTGGGGCAGTGAGGGGTGTAGACAGGGGCAAGAGGGGGCACAGCTCAGCACCCCCACCTTAAAAACTGTTCCAGCACCACTGTACTGGGATATTTTTAAGTCCTGATTTGCTGCTTACATCACTTTCACTTCACGTGGAACAGGGCATGGCATTTGATGTTGAGATTAGAATGTGCATGCAAGAACTGGAATCAGAATTTTCTGACAATTTCAAGATTTCAAGATTTCCAGTGATTTGGCCCAATGCTTTCTTTTCTAATTAAACGTGAAAAGTTCAACAAAAGTGACTTGGATTTGTCTGTATTTCAGTGGATGGGTGTTGAAGATTTTGAAATGCAGTTCGTTCAGTTAAAAAGCTCAGAATTGTGGACATCAAAGTTTGGAGATCTGAGGAGTGCACTTAAAGCTACCGAGAGAGATCCTGGGGCCTCTATTCTGGACATCCCTGCCAGTGAAATTTAACTATTCGAAGAAAATTGGATTTGCAGTGCTTTCAGCATTTGGATCCACATACCTATGTGAACAGGTATTTTCACACATGAAATCTGTCCTCTGTCCCTCTCAGAGCCAGTTAACAATTGATCACTCAGAAGCCTGTGTGCAGCGTAAAGTATCCAAATACATGCCAGACATTGGAAAACTCAGCAAGGAAAAGTAAGGGCAAGGATCACACTAAACTAAACTTTTCTTTTTGTGAATACAGACTAACACGGTTGTTACTCTGAAAACTAAACTGATAAGATCTGCATTTTAATTTAATTTTAAATGAAGCTTCTTAAACATTTTGAAAACCTTATTTACTTTACATACAACAATAGTTTAGTTATATATTATAGACTTATAGAAAAGAGACCTTCTAAAAACATTAAAATATATTACTGGCACACGAAACCTTAAATTAGAGTGAATAAATGAAGACTTGGCATACCACTTCTGAAAGGTTGCCGACCCCGATCTAGACCATCCCTCACAGGCGTTTGTCTAACCTGCTCTTAAAAATCTGCAGTGATGGAGATAAATTATCTTCCTAAGTAATTTATTCCAGATCTTAACCACCCTGACAGTTATGAAGTTTTTCCTAATGTCCAACCTAAGCCATTCTTACTGCAATTTAAGCCCATTGCTTCTTGTCCTATCATCAGAGGTTACGGAGAACAATTTTTCTCCCGCCTCCTTGTAACAACCTTTTATATACTTGAAAACTGTTATGATGGCCCCTCTCAGTCTTCTCTTCTCCAGACTAAACAAACCTAATTTTTTCAATTTTCCAACATAGGTCACGTTTTCTACACCTTTTTGCATTGCTCTTCTCTGGACTTTCTCCAATTTGTCCACATCTTTCCTAAAATGTTGTGCCCAGAACAGGATACAATACTCCAGTTGAGGCTTAATCAATGGGGAGTAGAGCAAAAGAATTACTTCTTGAGTCTTGCTTACAACACTCCTACTAATATATTCCAGAATGATGTTTGCTTGTTTTTGCAACAGTGTTACACTATTGACTCATATTTACCTTGTGGTCTACTATGACTCCCCCTACCCCCCCATCCCTTTTTGCAGTACTCCTTCCTAGGCAGTCAGTTCCCAATTTGTGTGTGTGCAACTGATCGTTCCTTCCTAAGTGGAGTACTTTTCATTTCATCCTATGTACTTCAGACCATTTCTCCAGTTTGTGCAGATCATTCTGAATTTTAATCCTTCCCTCAAAAGCACTTGCAACCCTGCCTAGCTTGGTATCATCCACAAACTTTATAAGTATACTCTCTATGCCATTATCTAAATCATTGATGAAGATATTGAACAGAACCAGACCCAGAACTGATCCCTGCAGGACTCCACTCGATATGCCCTCCCAGCTTGACTGTGAACCACTGATAACTACTATCTGGGAACAGTTTTGCAACCAGTTATGCACCGACCTTATAGTTCCCTAGTTTATGGTGTCACTCAGAGTTCCACACAAATTATCACAGCAGTTTCCGCTCACCGCCCTCTCTCCCTGGCCCCATAGTCAGGGGTCAACTGAAAGGAGAGAGAAAAAAAGAGAAAATAAAAAATACTGTCCTCTTCTGAACTCCAGAGTCCCTGCCTGCTGTGAGGTGGGGCCGCTGTCATCCAGGGCTGTGCACAGCTCACGCAGGTCTTTACCTCAGGATTGGACCGGACAAGCCTCCACAGAACCGGCTGCAGTTATCCTGCAGAACTCACTACCTTCTCCCTGGCTCAGGGGCTGCTGAGAGCTCCGCAGGCCAGTGCTAGTTACAGCTCCTTGAATGGCTGCTCTGAGGGCAGTACTGGGGCATGGGTTCTTGGGCTCCCACAGCTTAGCCCAGCCCCCTCCCTGCTGCTCCATTCACTCTACTTAGCTTGGGTCTCTGTGACTGTCTCTCATTTCCTTACAGTGTCTCTGATCCCCCAGACCACTCTCCACAGGTCCCCCTGTCTCTGGTGTAGTTATTCACTCCCTTCTACAGAGTCCTGCCTGATAGAGTCTATCCACTCTTTACAGTGGGTTCCTACTCGCCACACTGCCTGTTGCCCCCTGCACTGGCTCCTTCACACGGATCCCTGTGTCTTCAGACAACTCCCTCTGGCCCCTCACGCTGCTCTTCTCCTGGCTTTGGGCCACAGCTCCTCAGCCCCCTGGGGCGGCTCTTGCTGTCTCTCTTTTCCCAGCACACAGGGAGGCTAGGACCTGAGCTGGAGCTCTCTAATTGGGCTGGCTGCCTGGTTAATCAGACTGACTAGGGGTGCTGACTATTTCCCATTGGCCCTGGTCTGGATCATTCTGATTCACTCTCTGATTCAGTCCCAGGATCCTGACCCCTCTTTGGCCACTGCCCACTCTCCTGACATGAGGAGAGGCCAACCAAACAAACCCACACAGATTTAGTAAGGGGCCAACTGTCTCCTTACAACTGGAAGGGAAAGTTGTTTCAGGATCTTGGTGAATGTGCCAGGAATAGACTTTCAGTACACCAGAGACTAGTCCATCAGGGACTGTACAGGTCTAGACTACTGACAGTGTGCAGAGGATGTGGGACCCAGCAGCTTCAGAGAAGGAAGTCTGAACTGGAATTTGTAATACGACTTTTGTGTTCTTGAGAGGGTAAAGAGAGAACCTCTAGATGAAAAGTAAATGAGTTTATTTGCTTTTATGTTATATCCCATTGCCTGTTTGTTTACATTAGATTCTCTTCTGTGTTTGTACAGGACTTCCCTGAAGTGGGTTTCAGTCATGACTGGGGCCTTTGGGCTCTACCATAATATCAATATTTACTACTACCAATTTACTAGTAGGCTTCGTTTTATATGGCTTCTCTTGAAAATTAAACTATTTCAGTGGTTCCCAAAGTGAGTCTCAACCCTGTTTTAATGGGGTCACTAGGGCTGGCTGAGACCTGCTAAAGTCCAGGGACAAAGCTGAAGTCCAAGCAGGCCTGAAGCCAAAGCCCGAGGGCTTCAGCCCTGGGTAGCGGGGCACAGGTTACAGGCCTCCTTTGCTTGGGGCTAAAGGCCTTGGGCTTGGGCTTTGCCCCTTTAGGGCAGTGGGGCTCAGGTGGGCTTAGGCTTCAGTGTAGTAATTTTTGTTTCAAAAGAGGGTTGCGGTGCAATGAAGTTTGAGAACCCCTGAACTATATCATGAGTAATAAAGATGCAATGTGGGGAACTACCATATTAGCACAATGTAGTGAAGTAGTATAAGAGATACCTTTGCTGTTAGTTTGCTATTCAGTCTTTAGTATTTCTTGTTTGGTATACAATGATGTAACAGTGAGCAAGTTACAGAACTCACTTTGTTGACTTCCTCTTCTTTTAAAGATAGGTACATAAAAGGTGACTACCAAGAAGGAAAGAAAACCAAAGAAAACCACACATAGTTTAGCAATCAAAGGCTCTTATCATGTTATGATAAATAGGGAACTAACAATATACTTTTTAAATGGGTCGTAAACCTTTACAACACATGGGTTTCAATAGTGACCTGCAGTACAATGTTCAATAAAAGAGAATTTAGGTGAAATCAAGAATTTGGTAACAAAATAGATTGGTATTAATTAGAGTGAAAAGAAATTAATTCCCTATGTGGTTATTACCGCAATTTGAAAGTAATATAACTGATAGTATGAGTACCCCATTTGGTGCAGGCTTCTACTTAAACAAGTGCAGGAAAACATAGATCCTAATAAAACAAAGAGGAAATTAATGTCACCCAAACAATGAAAGTTAAATAATAAATAATAGCCTAGCCTGAGGAAGGTTGGCCCAATACTGAACCAGCGTTTGATAGCCTTTATATTCATATATATATATATGTATATATATATACATATATAATCATTTAATTCATATAAAATGTTTCCTACTCAGTGGATTATATCAAAAATTCAACAGCAATGAACTCCTAGGTTTGAAGTCTGGTCTTGAAACTTTGCTCTCATAAGGGTATCTAGGAAGAGGTATGAAATTTTTGGACTACATTCATCTCCCAGTTACACTGATGTCAACCCACAGTAACCAAAGTGTTTGCACTAGTGTAAAGGAGAATAGAATTTGGCCCTTTACAAGCACTTGAACAAGAGAAATGAACCCACAGAGTAAGGAAGGACTGGATGAAGATTCAAATGAATGTAGCAAAATTTGTTACCATAAATTTGATACAAAAATCCAAGTAAATAGTAAAGAAGAGATGGACATGAATTATACATATGCTAGAACATCAGCATACAATGGCTGTAATAAGACCTACCAGTGACAAAGATAGGGAGAAAAATTAGTAGTCTTTTTGCAAGATTTGTATCATTGAGCTGACCATAAGATGAGAGAATGCTTGGCCACATTCTTAGCATTCACCCAGCAATGGTCCTAATGAGGCTACAGTGAAGATGACAATGATGGGTACTGCAACTAAGTCCATAATAGTCATTTTCTTTCAGTTCAAAGAAGGCAGAGGTAGTTTATTCCTAGCTTTTTTCCATTCTAAAAAAATAAGAGCCATATGTGGCAGGGCAATATGATGAAATTTTGACCACATTGAATCAATGGCAACTTTGTCATTTACATCAATGGAGCTGGGATTTCATTCTGTATCTTGGATATTATATTTTTTCATCACCTCTACAGGTTAACTTTGACATCAAGTTTTAGTAGTTGGTTTTCCTCTGTAAAGTGTGGATTTGTCTTCACACAGTATAGGCATCCCAGGAAAGAATTCAGCAGGCAGTAGTGAAGGAATGCTGCAATTGCTGTAATGGATAAACAACGTAACAAAGTGCAGTGTGCACTTATTTCCATTCCAGCTGGCACAGCAACGGGATAGAATGAAGAGAATGGGGCCTCATCTCACCTCTTCTGGAGACTCTAGCACTGTTGTTGGCACTAGACTATTTCAGTCTTAGCACTCAAGAGACCCAAGAACTGGGATTCTGCCTGGTCTCTGTACAGGGATGCAAGTGAGAAGATTTCATGGATCCTCTCGCCTACCTCTGTCAATGCCCTCAGCTGCAGCCACAGTCCATTGCCCTGAAATTTATAAGATAAGGATCACATTGTGTGAGTCTACATTAAAACAGAGAACTATTGCTACACTGAATCACTTAGGGCCTGATTTTGCTTTCCTTCATCATGTATCTCAATCACATGGTTAGTTCCTCTAAAGCAATGGTGGGCAACCTGCAGCCCATCAGGGTAATCCCCTGCGGGCCGCCAGACAGTTTGTTTACATTTTCACGGCCACCCGCAACTCCCAGTGGCCACAGTTCACTGTTCCCCACCAGTGGGAGCTGCAGGAAGAGGCAGCCAGCACCTCCCAGCGGAGATGCACAGTAAGTAATTGTTGGGGAAAATGTTCTAAATGTTACTTTTACATATCAGCCATTAAACATAGCCTGAATCCAGGTGGAAATCCTTGTTAATCTATTTTTTGTGTGTTACAATATGGGATTCCCACTACATGGATAGGAGTTTAATCCAAATGTGATTGATCTCTTAGTAAAACTGCTTTCTTAAATTAATACATGCTGTCTGATGTCATTCAAGAGATTTGGCTGAGGATATCAGATCTGTCTGCTGCTGGGCACACTTATTCATGGCTATGGTGTCCTCCTCAGTTGGTTTTATTGATGAGATTATTGATCCCTTATTATAATTATATGAATTGTATCGTGGTAAACATTCCCCCTCTCTCCTTAAATTTATATCTTGGTATTGAATGTAAGCTGTTATTTTTAAGATCATCATGTAATAGGGTCTGAATCAACTCCCACTGAAGTCAATGGGAGCCTTTGCAGTGACTTCAATTGGCGTTGGGGCGTAATGAAATGATAAAACATTTTGCAGCTCTCTGATAAAAATCATCATGTACTTTTATTGCAATAGAGAGAAACACACAGAGAAAATAAAAAGTTCAATACCCAGTAGATGGTGCTGTAATCAAATTCTAAAATCTGTTACACTACAGACACTTAGCAATATGTCCTGGTAAAAGTAATTAATAAAGAAATCGTATTTATATTAAAAACACATATTGTTTAAAATACCTTTATTAAACTGAAGCCATAATTGTCTACATGATAGATTGAAATAATGTAGCATTTGACAGCGTAAGTAATACGTGTTCTTCTGTAGAAATAGAAATGTTTTATGGCCCTTTTCTCATGTCACTTATGCTCCATGGGCCTGGGCTTTCAGAATAATTTATCTGTGAAACAGATAATGCATTTCTCTCATTCAAAGTAAGTGAAAACAATATTCTTCCATCTGAATTATCCTGTGCTTTCCAGACCACAATCAAATTTCACAAGGGGAGAAACACAACCAACAAATGAGGCAGCAATGCAGTTGAAAGGAATATAATTTTCCAAATGAAAGAATTGTGTGTTTCGTTTTTAAAATGTTCACAAGACTCTAAGAATGTAAGTTACAGCAGCCCTGCCCTACTCTAACTTGCACATTGATCCACTTCCTCCATTTAGTAAGTAAAAATAAACCCATTGGGCCATATTTGGAATTTGTCCCTTGGCCCTGGGTTTCAAATAGCCCCTTATTCCTCTTCACCCAGTTTTTCCTCCTCCAAAATCTTCCTTAAAGCTCGCCTCTTACATTAACCCATCGAACACTTATCTCCTCACCACTGCAGCTACTTTTGCTCCATAACTGAGTCTTAACTTTTTGAGTTATACTTATCTAATGGAGCTTGCAAGCTCCTAGAGGGAGAAACCTTGTCTTCCTAAATATTTTCAGAATGCCATGCACACCTAAGAGAACAATCTTGCAAGGGAAGCGGTGAAAGCAACATCACTTTGGGCATTTAAAATTCAACAACACAGATGTCAAGATATTACAGTGTTGGGGCCCATAAAAGTACCTATACAGATGGATGATTAGGGTTGCTTGTGTGTAATTGAGGGTAGAATCTGGCCTTTCCGTTAAGGCAGATATTTGACAATGTACTCAGCTGCTGTTTCAGTATCAGAAAATCAGATTGGTCAGGCAGATACTCTGCTGGGGTACACCACACTGCTGGCTGAATCTCACCACAGAACAGGCATATATAGCCTTAGGAGGCTCACTGAGTACATAAAGAACCCTCTGCTACCATAGAGGTGGCATATAAACTTCTGTGTCACCCACCCTTCCTCTTTATCAGAACAGAAGCTGTGGCCAGAAAAACCCAATGATGAGCTGATCCCTGGCTATGATTGCAGCTCCTAGGGCTTTTAGCAGGCTGCTCTAACTCTGTGCAACACGACCTGTGCTGGATACATCACTCACAAGCTTATGGAAGTATATAGGTTGGCTTTCAGCCACCCCCATAACTTCTGCGGTAATTGAAGATCTAGCTCTTTGTTTTTAAAGAATTTTTTTATCAATTTCTAAGGCAAATTACATGCCAAGTTTATTTAAATGGTGTAACTATTGACACTGTGTATTTTCCACAGTATGCATCCGATGAAGTGAGCTGTAGCTCACGAAAGCTCATGCTCAAATAAATTGGTTAGTCTCTAAGGAGCCACAACTACTCCTTTTCTTTTTGCGAATACAGACTAACACGGCTGTTACTCTGAAACCTGTCAGTATTGACACTGTGTGTTTACCTATGCAGATATTTGGATTATAAGGAAATCAAACCAGAAATAAGAAAACTTTCTCATAAATCATGTCACCGCTCAACAGTTTGCATTTATGTAGAATAGAGTCATAGATTCGTAGATATTAAGGTCAGAAGAGACCATTATGATCATCTAGTCTGACCTCCTGCACAACGCAGGCCACAGAATGTCACCCACCAACTTCTGCGAAAAACCTCTCACCTATGTCTGAGCTATTGAAGTCCTCAAATCAAGGTTTAAAGACTTCAAAGAGCAGAGAATCCTCCAGCAAGTGACCCGTGCCCCATGCTACAGAGGAAGGCAAAAAACCTCCAGGGCCTCTTCCAATCTGCCCTGGAGGAAAATTCCTTCCTGAACCTAAATATGGCGATCAGCTAAACCCTGAGCATATGGGCAAGATTCACCAGCCAGATACCCAGGAAAGAATTTTCTGAAGTAACTCAGAATAGTGGGTAGCAGCAAAGTTTCTTTGGGCTACAGAATTTCATTTAACACGCAGCATGGTTTTTAGTAACGAGGCGTTTTCAGCGGGCTGATGTCTATATGTCTTAAAGCATGAAAGTCACATCACAGCATACATTAATGTACACTGTCAAGCTGTCTAGAGTGGCTCACAACTGTGAGTGCCACAGAGCAGACTGTTAAAACCAAAGCCCAAACTGGTTTGTGTGTTCTGTACTTAGATTTCACCAAGCATCAAGTGTGAACTCCTACAGCATCCTTAACATGGAGTCACAAACAATTCCCTTGGATACTGATAGTTCCTTTTGGTCAGGGATTTTTATTCCCTTCCCCCCAGAGTTCTGATGGGACAAGTGTTGACTCCCATCTCCTCTTGATAGGGGTGGGATGTGGGGGAAGCAACAACAAAGTCTTTGTGCTTTGATGTTTCACAATGGCTCATTTAGTTTCAATGAGCCTTCTTGTGTGCAAGACCAGCACTTTACATTAATTTATGCTTCTTTCCTGTTTGGTGAGTTACACAATTACAGAGGTTTACAGTGCAAACACTCAATATAACTTTATACCTTGGGATACAGATGTTATAAGTGAGATCAATATATGCAGCATCCTACAAGTCTAAACACATTCTTATAAACTTTGGATCTATTCTAGCAATGTTAACACACAGGTGAACCAGACTGGTTTCCTCCTATGCATTTGTCATTGTTCAGTGAGGCATAGGCACCTTGGCATGAACTGGTACCTGGTTTGCCAGCATCACATACACCACAGCATATATATATTAATGCAAATGCATACCTGGGATCTAATTCTGTCCTTGGGTACATGTGTAGGGTTCCGTTAAAATCAATGGGAGCTGCACAAATGCAACTAAGGGCAGGAATTTTCCCTTAGCATGAATTTTTCAAAAAATGTAATTATTATGGATGATAATTTTAGCTAATGAATACATTTGTATGACTCATTTATTATGTATCAGTCATTTATAAGATGTTCACAGCATGTATTATTAATTATTATTAAAACCATGTATTTATTTTAATTCATATTTCATTAGAAATTAAAGAAACAAACATAAGGGTTACTTCTTTGAAATATTGCAGACTTTCTTTTTAACCTTTTCTAAACTGAAATATAATCTCCTCTGCATACACAGCAGATCCAGTTCCCATAGAAGTTGACGGACTTTGGATCAAGCCCAATGTACTATAACATATTTTGGAAAGGCTATTATTAGCGTATTAGCCTACTATAGACACATATAAGGGAATATAGGAAGATAATTGGAATAATAGAAGCTAGGACTCAAAAGACTTCATTGGCCGTCAAGTACATTACATTTAGCACAAACACAGCCAATCTCAGTCCTTAGAGATGAATGTGTTTTTGGGCAAGAGCAGTCTTTATTTCTGTGTTTGGTACAACGGGAGGGGGGGGGGGCTGCGTCCGTGACTGGGTCTCCTAGGTGTTTCCACAATACACGCAATAAATAATAATGCTGGTCATAATAATATTGTTGTCTAGTGGTTTTTTTTGAATTTTTGAAATGGGGCTTTATTTTGTATTTATATTTTCTGCCATCTTGTGCTACCAGTTCATCAGTTTTCTGCAGTGGTGAAGGAAGGAAAGGACTCTTTTCTTTAAATCACAAGAATTTTTTTTTCCTTTAGAGGCTTTTATTGAAATGTAGTTGTTAATAAATATAGCTAAATTTTCAGGATCTGTTTCTCCTGTTCAAACCCTATACATCTATTTGACCAACCAGTTTGGTTTAAGTGAGGTTAAATTGGATATTACTAACCCTTGAGGAACAGAGAAAGAGATTACCTTTGATTTTAAGGATTGTCAATTTTGTTTACTGAGGGGAATAAAAGACATATTATTCTTCCACCACTTGGTATTCACCTTTGGTAATCATCCATCAATGGAAATCTTTCTATTGATCTCAGTAGGCCTTAGATCAGGCTCTTTGCCCTTTAAGATGATGTCAGTTGAGGGCTCGCTCAGACCTTAATCATCCCAGACTGCTTGGAGCTCCTGTGCTAAGAGGGCTTCTCTCAGTGACCAATTTTGAAATCAGCCCCAATGAGAAAAGACTAACATGCCTTTAAAACCAAACAGGCCCAGTTTAGTCTCAGGGCACAAATTGCCACTAAACTGAACCCCTATATATGTTATGGGATACCTGTAAGAGAGCAATGTGTGAGTGGTGTTCACTGGTGTCAATGAGATAAGATAAACTAGACGCATCACTGGTTCGTTCAGCAAGCCAAAAAGTGCTGCCACAAAAGGAGTGAGCCATTTAGGACACCCGCCAGTCATGCAGTGTCCCCTTCACTTTTTGGCGTCAGCATCCTACTGTGGCTCTAAAATAAGAGTTGGGATTCATGAAGGAGAGCAGTTGGACAGATACCGGGTGGCACATAGTCCCAATTTCCAGAGTTTCCACAAAGTGATCAATCACAGAACCATCACTGGAGAGGCAGGTGGAGACCCAGGCTGGATTGAAGGTAAAATAGACTGTAAGGGCACCAGTAATCTTTCTTCTACTCCAAGAAACCAGTGAATAAGGCTGGGCTGGTGAGGGTCATAGAATATGGGAGATTGTGTCTGAGATCTATATGAGCAGATCTATGAGATCTCTCTGATCTGTAAAAATAATTTCTTACTAAGGTGTAGTAAGGCCTATATAAAATGGAGGTGATGTTCTGAGAGAGCTTCTCACTTGATGTGATCATAAAAGGCAAAGTGTCAAATACTGGTTCTCCTGACATCTGTGAGTTTTGCCATTCACTTTAGAAGGAGCAGAATCTGGCCACAAGTGAATCCCCAAAAAACAAAATAATAAATCAGGCTTTGTTCCTTAATATATAAAAGTTTTTCCAAGACTGATCTTATAGGCCTGATCCAAAAGTCGTTGAAGACAATGGAGAGATTCCCGTTGACTTCTATATGACCCATTCTTTCTGTTTGCTGTATGGTAGTGTCTACTTAGAACCATATCAGCAATAGCAAACCAGTCAGCCAGTCAGCAAACCAGCAAGTAAATAAATTAATTGTCTCTACCTACGAAAATCTGGCAATATCCACATTCCAAAAGAGTGATTCATTTTTCAAATCAAACTGATTTTTAAAATTCTGGGATCAAAGGAGTGCTGTAAATGTTCTCTTTTTATACTTTAGCAACTTTAAAATGGCCAAACTAATGTGGGTGTATAATGATAAAATAAATTTGTTCCCCAATGCTTGGATATTAAAGTTAAACTCATAATGAATTTCTACAAGTAATTACAATCTACTGAAAAACAGATTTTATAATGGGAGTGCTAATACAGCCTTAATGAAGGTGGCCCAACCGTGCTGCTATAATATCGACCCTTTATTTCTGAGGTGCATTGTTTGAAAAATGTCTGGTTCCAAATGTAGCAAAATGAGAAATTACAGAGCCTGTCTAACAAATCAAAAATAAATGAAGTAACAACATAAAGGTAAATTTACAGTTATTTATAATTTACCATTTTTACCTTGTTTTCAATTGTCTCTTAGTCCTCTTCATTCTAGGAGCCCATTACATTTTATTATGCTAAACCTTATCTTGTGTCACATAAATTACAGTTAAAGATCTTAATATTAAAGCCTCTTAGCTCCAAGATCATATTTCAGGCTTTGTTCAAACCAGACATTAATGCTGAAATTGAACACAGATCACTTTGTCATCATTACCTATGATCTCAAAAGTATAATACAATCTTTGCTATATATGGCGCAAAAAATGCTTCTTTGTATAATACTGAATTATGGCGATATATTGGTATTCTTAATATTTTGACAATACAATAAAACTAAATATGTTAGCTCTCCAATAGATACCAGCACATCAGCCTAGCTACTATAGCAACAGTTATACAGATAAAGGTTTATTTATTCCTGTTAAAATAGGAAATTACTCATAAATGTATTTTAATCCTAATTCCCATAGCCTGTTTGCTAATACTATACCTTGTATAAGAAAGATTAGTAGATCATCACCTGCTTTGATTCTATAGATATCTCTGTTACATGACAATGCTGTCCCTTCTGCAGCTGTTGTTCCATCTGTGACTCAAGTGATGCTAAACATTAATACAGAATCTCTTTCACCTTCCTACATGTTACTTACTTCCTTGCCAGAACTATCTAAAGATGGTGTTAACACTTTCTTTATCAAGAATATTTCTGGAAGCTCAATACTTATCTGGACTGCATGCCTTCACAGGAGAGGAAGAGGACACAAAAAACCCTGATGCCACTATGCAGGTTTCCTGGACCTTTACTTTGGGCATGCCATGAGTAAGTAAGTGCTGCTTTCTTGCTTACTTCCTCCTTGGGACAGAGAGAGGGTAGGGAGGGGTGAGGAATGGGTTCCACTCCCTCCGTTTGCTGGCCAGCAAAGATGAGAAAAGAGTTAATGCTTTGCTGATGATGTAGCCAGCAAATTACTGTCCCTCTGGAGGAAGGCAGAATCAGGGAACAAATTGTGGCTTCTTCCTTGGGATGCTTCTGGGGTAGTGCTTCGGCTCCCCCAATGGGACAAAATCTAGCCCTTAACTCATCAAATCAAAATCTCTTCCTTTTGGCAACTAGATCCCAAATGATTATTTATGAAAGGATTACTCTTCTATGCCAGTAGGGGCTTTGTAGCTCCTCTGAGAATTCTTCTCTTCCTTGTGCACTTCTCGAGTTCCTCATGGATGTGCACATCCTGGGCTAAAGTCTGTTCTCAGTTACAGCATTGTAAATCGGGAGAGAGCCCATTGATGCCTGTGGAGCTGTCCCAGATTTATACTGGTGTAGCTGGGAACAGAATCTGACCTATATTGCAAGTCCATCAAGTGGTCTTATAACCGTACATGTGCAGGTAAATTTTCAAGGGGTCATGCAAAATGTATTTTTATAGGAGACACTTTGATAAAATTCAATGCAGAGTTATGACAATTTGTAGAGGGTATCCTAGAATACGGGGCAATTTAAAAAAGTCAGACATGGCATTTCCTTTGAGAAGAGCTCTTGTACGATGAGCTATCTCATTGCCCCATTAGCAAGAGGTGGTGGGAGCTTCTGCATGCCAGAAAAAGTAATAGGAAATAATATTTTAGCTGCTTAGTTGCCGTTTGTCTGATTGCTATTGATTATTCATTTTGTGTGATAGGTCACTAAGTCACATGGTATTATTTCTGTTGCCTGGTTGGATGAATGGTACTTTTAAAACAGTAGAGTAATAAATAACATAGAATCATAGAATCATAGAATATCAGGGTTGGAAGGGACCTCAGGAGGTCATCTAGTCCAACCCCCTGCTCAAAGCAGGAACAATCCCCAATTAAATCATCCCAGCCAGGGCTTTGTCAAGCCTGACCTTACAAACTTCTAAGGAAGGAGATTCTACCACCTCCCTAGGTAGCGCATTCCAGTGTTTCACCATACTCCTAGTGAAAAAGTTTTTCCTAATATCCAACCTAAACCTCCCCCACTGCAACTTGAGACCATTACTCCTTGTCCTGTCCTCTTCTACCACTGAGAATAGTCTAGAACCATCCTCTCTGGAACTACCTCTCAGGTAGTTGAAAGCAGCTATCAAATCCCCCCTCATTCTTCTCTTCTGCAGACTAAACAATCCCAGTTCCCTCAGCCTCTCCTCATAAGTCATGTGTTCCAGATCCCTAATCATTTTTGTTGCCCTTTGCTGGACTGTCTCCAATTTATCCACATCCTTCCTGTAGTGTGGGGCCCAAAACTGGACACAGTACTCCAGATGAGGCCTCACCAATGTCGAATAGAGGGGGATGATCACGTCCCTCGATCTGCTCGCTATGCCCCTACTTATACATCCCAAAATGCCATTGGCCTTCTTGGCAACAAGGGCACACTGCTGACTCATATCCAGCTTCTCGTCCACTGTCACCCCTAGGTCCTTTTCCACAGAACTGCTGCCTGGCCATTCGGTCCCTAGTCTGTAGCTGTGCATTGGGTTCTTCCGTCCTAAGTGCAGGATCCTGCACTTATCCTTATTGAACCTCATCAGATTTCTTTTGGCCCAATCCTCCAGTTTGTCTAGGTCCCTCTGTATCCTATCCCTACCCTCCAGCATATCTACCACTCCTCCCAGTTTAGTATCATCCGCAAATTTGCTGAGAGTGCAATCCACACCATCCTTCAGATCATTTATGAAGATATTGAACAAAACCGGCCCCAGGACCAACCCCTGGGGCACTCCACTTGACACCAGCTGCCAACTAGACATGGAGCCATTGATCACTACCCGTTGAGCCCGACAATCTAGCCAACTTTCTACCCACCTTATAGTGCATTCATCCAGCCCATACTTCTTTAACTTGCTGACAAGAATACTGTGGGAGACCATGTCAAAAGCTTTGCTAAAGTGAAGAAACAATATATCCACTGCTTTCCCTTCATCCACAGAACCAGTAATCTCATCATAGAAGGTGATTAGATTAGTCAGGCATGACCTTCCCTTGGTGAATCCATGCTGACTGTTCCTGATCACTTTCCTCTCATGTAAGTGCTTCAGGATTGATTCTTTGAGGACCTGCTCCATGATTTTTCCGGGGACTGAGGTGAGGCTGACTGGCCTGTAGTTCCCAGGATCCTCCTTCTTCCCTTTTTTAAAGATTGGCACTACATTAGCCTTTTTCCAGTCATCCGGGACTTCCTCCATTCGCCATGAGTTTTCAAAGATAATGGCCAATGGCTCTGCAATCACAGCCGCCAATTCCTTTAGCACTCTCAGATGCAACTCGTCCGGCCCCATGGACTTGTGCACGTCCAGATTTTCTAAATAGTCCCTAACCACCTCTTTCTCCACAGAGGGCTGGCCATCTATTCCCCATGTTGTGATGCCCAGCGCAGCAGTCTGGGAGCTGACCTTGTTCGTGAAGACAGAGGCAAAAAAAGCATTGAGTACATGAGCTTTTTCCACATCCTCTGTCACTAGGTTGCCTCCCTCATTCATTAAGGGGCCCACACTTTCCTTAACTTTCTTCTTGTTGCCAACATACCTGAAGAAACCCTTCTTGTTACTCTTGACATCTCTCGCTAGCTGCAGCTCCAGGTGCGATTTGGCCCTCCTGATTTCATTCCTACATGCCCAAGCAATATTTTTATACTCTTCCCTGGTCATATGTCCAACCTTCCACTTCTTGTAAGCTTCTTTTTTATGTTTAAGATCCGCTAGGATTTCACCGTTAAGCTGGTCGCCTGCCATATTTACTATTCTTTCGACACATTGGGATGGTTTGTCCCTGTAACCTCAACAGGGATTCCTTGAAATACAGCCAGCTCTCCTGGACTCCTTTCCCCTTCATGTTAGTCCCCCAGGGGATCCTACCCATCCATTCCCTGAGGGAGTCGAAGTCTGCTTTCCTGAAGTCCAGGGTCCGTATCCTGCTGCTTACCTTTCTTCCCTGTGTCAGGATCCTGAACTCAACCAACTCATGGTCACTGCCTCCCAGATTCCCATCCACTTTTGCTTCCCCTACTAATTCTTCCCAGTTTGTGAGCAGCAGGTCAAGAAAAGCTCCCCTCCAGTTGGCTCCTCTAGCACTTGCACCAGGAAATTGTCCCCTACGCTTTCCAAAAACTTCCTGGATTGTCTATGCACTGCTGTATTGCTCTCCCAGCAGATATCAGGATGATTAAAGTTGCCCATGAGAACCAGGGCGTGCGATCTAGTAGCTTCTGCGAGCTGCCGGAAGAAAGCCTCATCCACCCCATCCCCCTGGTCCGGTGGTCTATAGCAGACTCCCACCACTACATCACTCTTGTTGCTCACACTTCTAAACTTAATCCAGAGACACTCAGGTTTTTCTGCAGTTTCGTACCGGAGCTCTGAGCAGTCATACTGCTCCCTTACATACAGTGCTACTCCCCCCACCTTTTCTGCCCTGCCTGTCCTTCCTGAACAGTTTATAACCATCCATGACAGTACTCCAGTCATGTGAGTTATCCCACCAGGTCTCTGTTATTCCAATCATGTCATAATTCCTTGACATCACCAGGACCTCCAGTTCTCCCTGCTTGTTTCCAAGGCTTTGTGCATTCGTATATAAGCACTTGAGATAACCTGCTGATCGCCCCTCATTCTCAGTATGAGGCAGGAGCCCTCCCCTCACAGACATTCCTGCCTGTGCTTCCTCCCGGTATCCCGCTTTCCCACTTACCTCAGGGCTTTGGTCTCCTTCCCCCGGTGAACCTAGTTTAAAGTCCTCCTCACTAGGTTAGCCAGCCTGCTCGCAAAGATGCTCTTCCCTCTCTTCATAAGGTGGAGCCCGTCTCTGCCCAGCACTCCTCCTTCATGGAACACCATCCCATGGTCAAAGAATCCAAAGCCTTCTCTCCGACACCACCTGCGTAGCCATTCGTTGACTTCCACGATTCGACGGTCCCTACCCAGGCCTTTTCCTTCCACGGGGAGGATGGACGAGAATACCACTTGCGCCTCAAACTCCTTTATCCTTCTTCCCAGAGCCACGTAGTCCGCAGTGATCTGCTCAAGGTCATTCTTGGCAGTATCATTGGTGCCCACGTGGAGAAGCAGGAAGGGCTAGCGATCCGAGGGCTTGATGAGTCTCGGCAGTCTCTCTGTCACATCGCGAATCTTAGCCGCTGGCAAGCAGCAGACTTCTCTGTTTTCCCGGTCAGGGCGGCAGATAGATGACTCAGTCCCCCGGAGGAGAGAGTCCCCGACCACCACCACCCGCCTCCTTCTCTTGGGAGTGGTGGTCGTGGAACTCCCCATCTCAGGACAGTGCATCTCATGCCTTCCAACCAGTGGAGTCTCCTGCACAAATCATGCGCACTCTGGTTTGCAGACATTCCACCCTTGTTTTCATACAAATTAAGGCACTTGTACAAAGTCGTGTCTCAAAGATTCCTGCAAAAAAGTACTTGCTACTGTAACTATTTGTGAATAATGAATATCAAGGTTGAAATTAACAGCTGTTCCAAATGTAAACAACTACCACAACCCCTATTTTATGTAATCACTCACCTCCAAATAGGTACCAGCTACTTATAATTGTTGCAATAGAATATTCCACACAGTGGATCAAAATATTGCTCTCCCCTTGTGTTATATTTTGGGATATAGGAACTTCTCTCATTATCATGAGGTTAGTTTTAATATACATTTTTTCATTTCAACTGGCTGCAAGGTCATGTGTTCTAGTGATGAAGGTATAAATATTACATTGGATGGTTAGAAGAGTCTTGCTCCTGTTCCTGGAGAATCCCCTGGGGTAAAATATCTCATCAGGGCTGCTGCTTGCCTGCTCATTTTAATTTGCTTACAGTATGCAAATAAATAGATATACAAATGAATAAAAAGAGATTGTTGACTTCACACAATCATATTAATAATCCAGTTCTGTTATCTTTTTAGAGGTTTGCCATTTTAAGTACATATTAACATTATTCTTGGGAATAACGATATCTCTTTTTCAATAATAAAATAACTTTTATATTAAAAAGAGTGGCTATGGACTTGTGGCTAAAGCACTAGACTATCATCCAGGAGCACTGGGTTCTCTTTCCAGATCTGCAATAGTTTTCCTGTATGACACTGGGCAAGTTACATAGGCACTGATCCAATAAAGTACTTAAGCATATGCTTGATTTTAAGCCTATGAGTACTCCCAATTAACTTCAATAGGACTACTCATAGGTTTAGATTTAAGCATACGCTTAAGTGCTTTACTGTATCAGAGTATTAGTTTTTCTGTGCCTCACTTCTATACCTGTAAAACAGAGATAATCATATTCCTTTTCCCCCACCCTTTGCCTGTCTGCGCTATTTAGATTATTAGCTTTTTGCAGCAGGGCCTATCTCTTATTATATGTATATACAGCACCGAGCACAGTAGGAACCTGGTCTTATTTCAGGATTATTAATGCTACTGCAATACAAATAAATAATAATAATAATACCAATTAATAAAACTTCCCCGCCTTAGCTATGCCACAGGAGACTCTGGTATACTATGTATCTCAGATTTTTCCACAGATGGTATTTCTGTTGGTCCTGTTTGCATGATCATTTTGTGAGTGCTAACTTTCCTGATGTGTTTTGTGGTGCGCATTGCTTTATGGTCTTCAGAACCTGTTTTTGTTACATGTATGCTAAGTGATAACAATTCATTCTGTTCATTTATACAGCTACATTTTTATTTGCCGGGTGTTTATTAAATGGGGATTGTTAATTACGGCAGAAGATAGTTTCATGTAGCTATTGGTTTGAAAAAACAAACGATCGATCATACTTAGTCCTGCCATGAGGTCAGGGGACTGGACTAGATGACCACTAAAGGTCCCTTCCAGTGCTATGATTCCATCCTGCTTACTGCCTAACAGGCAGACATTTGGATTTCGGTATTTTGTTTGTTTGTTTTTGTTTGTTCATATGAAAGTCAAGCAATTCACTGATTCATTTGATTGAAAGAAGACTGTATCATAATTTCTTCAGTCTGTCCAGCAGCTACTAGAATATTTTGTTGATGGCATGGGAACAGCAGACCTCTACGATACATTACCTGTGTTTACCGTTTTGCAAAGCTGTTGCCATTTGGGCAACAGTGAACAAAAGAGGCATGAAATTGGCCATTTCCAGTTAGTCTTATCTGTTGGCCTCACACACATGAGATGCTAGGAAGTGTTGTGATGAAATTGATTTTGTCTGAGTCCATGTCAATGGAGTCTGCAGGTGCAATATATTTATAAGGCCCCAGACCTGCACTTATAAAAACCATGACTAGCTACCTGGAGAAGGGAGGGTAAGAACAGTGGACAGCGCGATGCATGATTTGGTGCACTGCCTGCTCTCTCAGGTGAGTAACTGCAAGTTCTAGCAGGGAGCAGGAGCAAGTGTTTTATCTGCCCCATTGTGACCATTCTATACCTGGATAAGGGGGCCAGGATGGAACATAAATTAGCCTTCCCATGCGATGCTTACACCTGACTTTATTTTACCCTCATTGTGAAGATGTAATATTGGGGTCTTCAGGGTGCAAGGAGAACAGCTCCACATGTAGAAATTCGGGCCCTGACCCTGTAACATGTAATGCGTGGGTGGGATGCCACTGAAGGATACAGCAGCTCAATACACACTGTAGGGTCAGAGCCTTACCCAGTCTGCCCTTTCAGTACTTTATGCACAGTGGCTAGTGTTACCACTTAGAGCTAGCTGAAAAGTGGTGGGAATTTAAAAAAAAAGCTATATCAAAATTCAGAATTTCATATTCTCAGACAAGTTAGACCTGCCGACTGAAGAACAGCAAATAAGTTCACTGAAAACGTGAACAGTTCTGACCAGGTCAAATGACCACCACCATAGTCTCTAGGAATTCTCTGTAGTGAAGCAGAAAGCATATAAGCAAAACTGCAGATAACGAGGTAATGTTATTTAGTTAAGTAAAGATGCCCCTATGCCGACGGGAGAGATTCTCATACTGGAGTAGCTAATCCACCTCCTCTTCTCCCATTGACTTCAGTGGGCCAGAATTTCACCCATACTTTTGGAGAAACAAGTCTTGAAATGTAGCAGTTCATTCTTTACATATGTTTTATCCCCTTTAAATCATATCCCATATCATACAGGTGTTGTATCAGCTTAAAGAGCCTGATCCAAGTGCACTGAAGGCAATGTGAAGTCTTTCCACTGACTCCAACTGGCTTTGGATTAGGCCCTAACTGCTTAGTCAATATGGTCCTTATAATCTTCTGTGTATATGAAAAAATGTTCACATTCATTTTTTTCTCCAATATTAGATGACTTTTAAAAATTATTTCACTTAAAATTCAGATCAAGCTTTGATGATCTTTACTACTAACCTTCATTAGAATTATTTTGTCTTTTGTAGATATCAAATTAAAATGATTTATCAATTCCAAAGTTAAAACATATTTCCGATGATCGTGATAATTCTCTCTCAGATGAAAGTCCATCATGTTTCAGACGTTAGGGCGACAGGGTGCTGTAATGGCAGCCATAAGTCAAATACAGATTTATATGTTGCGGACCCCCTTGATGTATATCAAGATGAAGATACCCAGTGGGTTCTTTCGCAATCCCAGCAGAGACTCAGTACCATAAGAAGCTTTACATTGGATCCCAAACAGAGAAGTCTTCTTTTATCCTTACTGGAGATGAAAATGCCCACTGACAGCCACTTTATATGTTATTTACAAAGAAAAAATGTAAATGGAAGTGCTAATTCACCCTTCTTTTTTAAGTGAAACTTTGAAGTGTGTGGTTCATGTGGTTGAATGCTCTGTTTTTCAGTTCTCCCATCTACAAAGCTCTATCAATTAAATAAGTCGCCACTTTAATATAGTGGAGACAATGATGTTGGCTTTTTTTTATCTTGCATGAAATAATTGTGTCTACAGGAAACATATTTTATCATGTTATGTTTTAGATATAAATTTGTTTCATTTCAGATGAAAGCAAAATATAATTTTACTTCCCAAGTGTAAATTAGATCCAGTAAAATGCAATGGAGTGTAAAGTAGACAGTAGGATGTATTAGAAGTAAATTATTTCCACAAAAATCTTCTGTACATACATGGTATTATGTGGCAGGAAAACTTATTGCCAACTTAACTATTCATCCACATATTACAGAAAATCATCAACATTGTTTTCTTATGTTGAGGAGAAAGCTTGTTCAAAGCACAATTGTTGCTATTTTAATATGCTGTACAGAGCGTAAATGGAAGAGCATGTGAAATTTAAGGGGAAAAGTATAGAAATTTTTTCACAATTTGAACTGGTCCCAATTGATTAAACATCTCTAAAAAAGATTACTGATTTTAAGGAACTGATTCTCCTCACCTATACTCAAGCCAGCTAGTACCTTAATCCATATAATTAGTCCCACTGAATTCATGGGCCTACAGGAATGGCACTTATTATTTGCAGGTGTGGCTGATTTGGGCTCAGAATGTTTCATTTTTATTATCAAGCTATCGAGAATTACTCCTGTTCTATGTGTCATTCTAGTACAATCGGTTATCACATTAATGATGAGATGCAAGTGAAAGATAGCGGAAGTTTATCCTCACATATTTTCACAAAGCTATTTTTAATACAATTAGAGATTATATTATTATTATTACTGTCTGATAGTGCCAAGTGGCCCCTCGTAATAGGGCTTATGTGGAATTCAAGTGATACATAAGCTTTGTGCTTGCTGTCTGCAGGGGGGTGAATTTTACCCTTAATAAGCACCAAAAGCGATAAACAGAGCAAGGACTAGTGTTCAGTGTTGGAGGTTATATACATAAACAGAAAATCCCCCACAAACTCAAAGTCCAGAGAAGAGATGCTGTAGGTGATAATTGTACATGGAATCTGATTTCAAATAATAGATTTTTATAGGTAATATTCTGTGGGAGATAGGCCAGGTTTTCAAAGATACTTAGGTGCTTAAAGATGCAGATAGGTGCCTAGTGGGATTTTCAAAAGGGCCCAAGGCTGATTTCAGTTGTGTTAGGCACAAATATGCTTTTGACAATCCTACTAGGCACCTATTTGCATCTTTAGGGACCTTAATACATTTTAAAATCTGTCCCCAGATCCTTGGCTGGTCTAAATGGGCACAGCTCCATTAAGTTCAGTAGAGCTAGGCTAATTTATACAAGCTGAGTATCTGGCCTCATATATGTTAACACAGTATTTACATATTTTTACTTTTGTACCATGTTCCATGTTTACTTGATGTATTAACGTGTCTCTCTATTTTAGGCTCTGATCCTACAAACACTTACAAACATGCTTACCTTTAGACACATGAGAATTTCCATTGAAGTCAATGGGAGAGATTTTCAAAGCTACAAATGAGAGGTAGGCACATAACTGCTAAGAACCTAATTGCTATTTGTGCCTCTGAAATTCTCCCCCCATGACAGTACTCAGATACTTATAGTTAAAAACATGCCTAATCGTTTGCAAGATCTGAGCATTAGTTAGTAAGGCACGTGCTTCAGTGTTTTCCTGAATCAGGGCCTAAATCTTTTTTATGTGTTTGGTATTATGTTTTTTAAAACCCTTTAACTTTACCTTTGAAGAAGCTGACGCTGTTTCAGTACTATATATTAAAATGTGGTAGCTCTTAATATATTATATTATGTGCATGATTTTGTCTTGCAGCGTTTCAGTGGTGACATTATTGACCCAAGTGCCCTGTTTCCTGCCCTATTCTCACTGCTTATGTCATACTTTCACTTTTTCTTCCCCCAACCCCTCCTTTGTTTTCTATTGTACCAAGTATCAGAAGAGGCGGCTGATTTGGGGCCTATGGAAAGTGCATAAATTGGAGCTGTCATGGACATTAAAATGCCTCTGTTCATTTTAGTGTCCAGAGAATGTGTACATTCTGAAAGGTGAGTGTACACTGTAATTTACTCACCATGGCACAAATCCAGAGCTCGGCATCCACTCAGAAATCTGCCAGGTCATGAAAGCAGAAGACTGCATAAAGCAAATCCTTCAGGCTTTTTGCACCACCCATGCAATCCCTCCAAACTTGGGTAGCTCCAACTTTGCCATATGCCTTTGAAGATGCTTCCTTCCACAAGTTTAAGAGAGGGATTAGCCACTGCCCCTTCCTTTTTTGTGCAAGCAGTCTAGCTCCACTAGCATTTGCTCCATTCTTCCAATGTAAAAGGCAGAACACTTGGACCTCAATTTGACAACTAACACTTAGACACCACAATGGCGCTTAGATACTATGATGACAAACACTATAGAAAAGACTAAGGTGAAAATGTTTGTTGTGAAAATTCATCCCATGACCTCCTATTTTATCTATCATTATTGTGTTTTAATTGTACTGAAGTATGAGCAACTCACTGGAGTAGAGGGAATCTATAAATTAATGACAGGTTTCAGAGTAACAGCCGTGTTAGTCTGTATTCGCAAAAAGAACAGGAGTACTTGTGGCACCTTAGAGACTAACCAATTTATTTGAGCATAAGCTTTCGTGAGCTACAGCTCACTTCATCGGATGCATACTGTGGAAAGTGTAGAAGATCTTTTATACACACAAAGCATGAAAAAATACCTCCCCCCACCCCACTCTCCTGCTGGTAATAGCTTATCTAAAGTGATCACTCTCCTTACAATGTGTATCATAATCAAGTTGGGCCATTTCCAGCACAAATCCAGGTTTTCTCACCCCCCACCCCCACATACAAACCCACTCTCCTGCTGGTAATAGCTTATCTAACGTGACCACTCTCCTTACAATGCGTATGATAATCAAGGTGGGCCATTTCCAGCACAAATCCAGGGTTTAACAAGAACGTCTGGGGGGGGGGGTAGGAAAAAACAAGGGGAAATAAGTTACCTTGCATAATGACTTAGCCACTCCCAGTCTCTATTCAAGCCTAAGTTAATTGTATCCAATTTGCAAATGAATTCCAATTCAACAGTTTCTCCCTGGAGTCTGGATTTGAAGTTTTTTTGTTGTAATATCGCAACTTTCATGTCTGTAATCGCGTGACCAGAGAGATTGAAATGTTCTCCGACTGGTTTTTGAATGTTATAATTCTTGACATCTGATTTGTGTCCATTTATTCTTTTACGTAGAGACTGTCCAGTTTGACCAATGTACGTGGCAGAGGGGCGTTGCTGGCACATGATGGCATATATCACATTGGTGGATGTGCCGGTGAACGAGCCTCTGATAGTGTGGCTGATGTTATCAGTGACGTTGTCACTTTAGATAAGCTATTACCAGCATGAGAGTGGGTTTGTGGGGGGGGGGGGTGAGAAAACCTGGATTTGTGCTGGAAATGGCCGACCTTGATTATCATACACATTGTAAGGAGAGTGATCACTTTAGATAAGCTATTACCAGCAGGAAAGTGGGCTGGGGGGAGGTATTTTTTCATGCTTTATGTGTATAAAAGATCTTCTACACTTTCCACAGTATGCATCCAATGAAGTGAACTGTAGCTCACGAAAGCTTATGCTCAAATAAATTGGTTAGTCTCTAAGGTGCCACAAGTACTCCTTTTCTTTTTTCTATAAATTAATAAAACTTTTGTTATTTTTCATAGGCCTCCATTATTAGAACAGTGAAAAGTGTTTTTGATAACCACTCAAGGGATTGACATAAATTGATTGTTTAAGGAGGTGATCTTTAAATACAGATGGAGTCAAATTTTGCATAGGGACATTTTGGTCTCTTAAGACAAAAAAGAAAAGGAGTACTTGTGGCACCTTAGAGACTAACCAATTTATTTGAGCATAAGCTTTTGTGAGCTACAGCTCACTTCATCGGATGCATTAAGTGAGCTGTAGCTCACGAAAGCTTATGCTCAAATAAATTGGTTAGTCTCTAAGGTGCCACAAGTACTCCTTTTCTTTTTGCGAATACAGACTAACACGGCTGCTACTCTGAAACCTGTCATTAAGACAGAAAGTTTCCTAATAATTTCTTGTGCAATATTTTAGGCTACCTGTAATCTCTGAAGATCTGACTCTCTATGTAGTATTCATTTTATATAGTTCAGGCCCTGCACAAGTTTTCTGAGAAAGGCAGTGTAAAATGTTCACCATTAAATAGCATCTTTGATATTCAAGCAGATCAGATTTAGGAAACAAACTAAGCTATCAAGAGAGGCAGAGTTGTGCAGAGGGACCTTGTAAAACATCTATAAATAGTGCCTTTAAAAGACAAATACCCTGATTATATGTCATGTTGGCAATCATTTATGAATTACTATGAGAAGCCAGAAGTCTGGACTGGCAAACCAGGACTTGGCAAACTTTGAAGAGATTTGAGAACTAGGCTGATTGAGATTCATAGACAAACTCTTTACTGTTACAAAACTCTTTTATTAGTTGCAACAAAAAGATTGGTGAATGTCATAGGTCATAGAAATGTAAAGTACTTTCATAGGAAAACAAGAAAGACAGGAGTTGATATGGGCTGTGTTTTGCGACTGAATTGACTGAACATCCCAAAATGAACAGTAACTTCATTTCTGTTGTCCACTAATATGTTTTCACATGATAGTCCTTTTATGTTAGTTTGATTAGTTTAAAATCAATGGAAGTTAAGAGCCTAAATACCTTTGTGGATCTGGGCCTTGGGCACTCAAGGCAAAAGAACCCTGACTGTGAGACTCCAATCCAGATCAGCTCGTACTAACCCTGGGCAGAGCATGTTTAGATCAACTGAGGTCAGACTAAATGATCTGGTGGTTCCTTCTGGCCTTAAACTCCATGACATTAAAAAGCAAGACCCAACCTTTTGCTAAATCATTACTCCAGTAGGGGCTTCTTTCTTGGGGTCATAAGAACATAAGAATGGCCATACTGGGTCAGACTAATGGTCCATCTAGCCCAATATCCTGTGTTCCAACAGTGTCCTGTTCAGAGGGAATTAACAAAACAGACAATCATTGAGTGATCCAGTCCCTGTCATCCACTCCCAGCTTCTAGCAATCAGAGGCTAGGGACACCTAGAGCATGGGGTTGCATCCCTGACTATCTTGGCTAATAGCCATTAATGGACTTAGACTCCATGAACTTATCTAATTATTTTATGAACCTTGTTATAGTTTTGGCCTTCGCAATATTGGAAATGAGTTCCACAGGTTGACAGTGAGTTGTGTGAAGAAGTACTTCCTTTTGTTAGTTATAAACCTATTAGAGTGACCCCTGGTTCTTGTGTTAAGTGAAGGAGTAAATAACTCTTCCTTATTCACTTTCTCCACACCAGTCACGATTTTATAAACCTCAATCATATCCCTTTTACTCATCTCTTTTCCAAGCTGAAAAGTCCCAGTCTTTTTAATCTTTCCTCCTACAGAAGCTGTTCCATATCCTTAAACATTTTTGTTCCCCTTCTCTGTACCTTTTCCAATTCTAACATATGATTTTTGAGATGGGGTGACCAGTACTGCACACAGTATTCACGGGCTGGGCATACCATGGATTTATATAGTGGCATGTTGATATTTTCTATCCCTTTCCTAATGGTTCCTAACATTGTTAGCTTTTTTGAGTGCTGCTGCACATTGAGTGGATGTTTTGAGAGAACTATCCACAGTGACCCCAAGATCTCTTTCTGGAGTGGTAACAGCTAAATCAGACCCATCCTTTTGCATGTATAGTTGGGATTATGTTTTCCAATGTCCAAAGCTTTGCATTTATCAACATTGAATTTCATCTGCCTTTTTGGTGCCAAGTCACCCAGTTTTGTAAGCTCCCTTTGTAATTCTTCTCAATGCTTTGGACTTAACTATCTTGAGTAACTTTATATCATTTTGCCACCTCACAGTTTACTCCTTTTTCCAGATCATTTGTGAATATGTTGAACAGCACTGATCCCAATACAGATCGTTGGGGGACATCACTATTTACCTCTCTCCATTCTGAAAACTGACCATTTATTCATATCCTTTGTTTTCTGTTTTTAACCAGTTACTGATCCATGAGAGGACCTCCCCTCTTATCCCATGACTGCTTACTTTGCCGATATCCCACTGGGCTAAATACAGATGGTAGTTCCACAGTACTCTCAGAAAGTTTTCTTGCAGGGAATAGGTCAACCATTTCCAAACTCATGTGTTACCAATTCAATGCATTTGTCCAGTTTCTTCCCCATCCATGCTTATTTGGAGGTTGTGTCTATATCAGTGTTGTTGCTGTTGGTTTTAAACATCTGATGTAATGCAAATTTTGGGTTAATCCAGCAGCCATTGAAATCAATGGGAGTTTTGCCCTTGAATTCAGTGAGTGAAAGGTCAGATCATTCATTAACCGCCCCAAAGACTCAGGGTAGGGAATCATAGGAAAAATGTTGAGGGCAAATGTTTCTCTATAGCTTTGCATGCGATCTTTATTACTTTGCACAGTGGGGAAATAAAATAAATGTAAACCAATAGTCGTTGTTACTTGTAATAAGCAATGTGATGCTGCTGCTTTTCTACACTGTATAAACAACAGTTAAGTAATACAGGATACATTGAGTGAATGATAATTCCCCAAAGTTCCTGATTTCATTCACATCAACAATGTGGTTAAACAATAGTTTCCAGAAACCACAGCCTTTTAATAAAGATATTCACTACTGGCAGAAATCTCATCCTCCTCACTTGTTATGGCTTCCTATATTTTCTAAAGGTTTTCTTCTCAGCACTTTGTTACTCAATTATGCATCATGTTTACCGTGTTCATTTTACAATTACATGACTATAAGGTTGGAAGCAGCAGCTGCTCTGGGAGGCTAAGAAGAACCATGGTTATCTGATAGCTCCCTTGACTCATTTTTCTGCTCCAGAAATAAGATGCATCTTTGACTTGCTCCTTGCGAACAGACAGAAACAAACCTCCCAAGATTTCCAAGAAGCTATTCTGGGTGGTCACTTATGGCAACTGGTTAAAGAACTATACAATTTGTATTAGTATCTTCTTCTGAATGGAGAAGCATAATATGATTATAATGGCTAAATATATGCCAGAGTTTATTCTGTCAGCCAGCTGTGCATTACACAAGATCTCGTATTGAAACACATTGCAAATGTATTTTAGCCAGCCCAGGCTTACTCACAGTGGCAAAAGAAAGACAAAGGAAGCAGTAGCTCCCTTTATTCCACATTCAGACCAATTAGCTCCAAAGGGGAGATGGCTCTCTTCGCTGCAATGTCACTATAATCCACTCACCCCTGGTCAGCTGCTGCTGTGAATGTGGGAAAATATGCCTCCCGTTGGCTGGCGCTCTCTGTGGCAGCCAGTGGAAGAGGAGGAGATAGTGATAGTGACTTTATGACACGGGCTAAAAGCCAAACTATTGATGATTGCCAAAGAGAGGGGGCTTCACCACTAAGTCTCCATGGTTGAATCCAGGCAAACTCAAGGGTTCTGCGGGTGGTCAGGGCTTAAAACCTGTTAATCCTTGTGTTATTGTGAGGGAGATGGAGTTACTCTTCCCCTGTATTAGAGAAAAGCTCACCATTAGAAGCTGATGGAGTCTTGACCATGGGAGATGGTGTTCTCTCATCATAATAGTTGGGCCTTTTTTTCAGGTTGCCTTTCCTGATGTGGTACAATGGAACATTGGAATACTTAATCAATGGTTTAAGGGGGAGGAGCTCAGAGCATGCCCTCTGCAAAATTAATTTGCAAGCACAAGCCACTGTCAGGCATAAATTGTTACTGTTAATAAAGTGGGGACTGGTAATGCCACTTTCTCCTTAATCTTGTAGGCATTGTCTTTCTCTGCAAAAAGTAAACAGTATAAATCTGCTCTTCTGTCACTGACCATCAAAACTTCCAGATAAACAAAGGCTGGCCACATCCCTCAACAACAGTGGACACCATGAATTTTGTATTCCTACCTAGCCAAAATACCATTTTCCCGAAGTTTTCCAGTGTCTCCAAAACCCTTTGTCAAATCAGAGTCATGTGGTTTATAATTTTAAAGTTCAGTTAAATTATCATTGAACACTGAAAGTTGTCATAAGATAATGAATGGTGTTGAGAAAAGCTGAAAGGTATTGATACAGATCTCACTCCCAAAAGATAAAACTGGGTTTTGTCTATATTTCTAAAGACAGGAAGCCTTTTAGTAGATAATATATTACTGGGAGGGCAGATCTGATAGACTTCTTTAGGCTGATGATGTACTTTGAAAGAAAAGGCAGTTTTACACTTCCACATAATCATATTTAAATTATTTATATACCTATCAAAGGAGACACTGGTATAATTCACCTCTGGGTCAATGGTTCAAATCCAACCCAGTTCAGTCATGTCCAAAACATGCTGCCTTCTGACAGTTATAGCATTGCCTATATTAGTTGGTTCTCTTCGTTCTGATCCAAATGAATGGATTGTCCACATCATAACTGTGACTGGCACCTTTTTGGCAGCTTCAAAAAAGAGGCCAAGGGCTGAATGGACAAGTAGAATGCAATTTATAAAGTTGAACTTTTAGTTTTAGAAAGTTTAAAGACCTATTAGAGGGTGAGATATCACAGGACCAGGTAGTAACTTTTCTGTTAGAGTTAATACAATATACAGCATTAGGAACTGCACTGTATATATCTCATAAATTAACTAGTCTGCTGTACACTGAATGCCTGCAGTCTCATAAAATGTTATTCTTTGCTTTATCTTGTTAGCATAATGTGAAGCTTCATTAAGCAGCCAGATGAATCATATAGTAATTGGATATAATGAATTTAATTTTGTAATATATATATATTCATAATGAAACAAAGTCATATTTTATAAACAGGCAAAGTATTGTTTTGAGTTATGGATTTATGTTCATGTTTGGCAAAAAAAAAAAGCACACCTGAGGACTGATGGTTATCTTTTTAATCGGACATTCTGGTATGTGGTTGGTGGGTTTTGTTTTGTTAGTACTTTCAAGGACATCAAATGACTCAGTGCTGTTTGGGGAAAGCCAGCAGCTTCATATCAGGTAAGCAGTGGTGGTAGATTGCCTGCCTCCAGTATGTAATTCTGAATCCATGTGATGAATAGCCAAGAGAGTGTGGGAACAGGGTGGGGAAGGTAAAACATTGCGGGGAAATGTCATAGCAACTGGGAGACGGGATTAGACCATAGATCCACCAAATCCTGTATCCTGTCTCTGACAGTGGCCAGCACCAGGTGCTTAAGAGGAAGGTATATGAACCCCACCATAGGCAGATGTGAAGTAATCTGTAATATTTAGAGATCAGCGTGTCATGCCAATCTGATAATTCACAATGCAATGTGACACCTCCAAGCACATCAGTATAATGTGGGTGTTGGAGGTGCTGAGGGCCTCCCAGAGTGCTTAGCACTTCACAGGTCAGGCATTAATGCCGGCATTCCAGTGACCTGTGCTTATAATATCCTCCACCCTTCCCACTAGTTGGTCAGTGAAGATGTTCCAAAGAAATAAAACCTAATGATAAAACAGTACTTGAAATATCAACATCCCTGCCCTAATTAGAGTTGGACCAATGGGTACTAATTGCATAACTGAAATGCACCCAGTTGAGTTCTTTTTATTGTAACTTGACTACGCGTCTCAGCACTGATTAATAGAGGCAGAGCTGCAAACTAAAATGCAATTAATTTATTGTAAGTTTTATTAGGCATATAAAAGGAGACCAGGAATTACTCGCCTTTCGTTGCTAGAGATACATTTCATCTATGACTCAGACCAGATTCTTCGCAGATTAAGCTTGTTAATTTTACTTATTGCCAGCATTCTTCACCACATTGCTGTAGCGAGAGCCATGGGCTCTTGTCTAAAATGGACAGAATGAAAAGAACCGGGAGGCCCCGGACAACAGTTACATTAACTACTTTGTCCTTTTAATTCATCTAATTACATGCAAGAAAAAAGAAACAGACCATTTGCAGGCTGCCTTTAGTTGCTTTTCTGCAATGATGCTGAGCCAGTGCTTTTGTGGCTTTTTGTTGTTTTATTAGGGAGCTTTTGTTCAGAGAGATGGTTAAAGCCATTTTCAGCAGCTAGCGAGATGAAACAGTTTCAATAAGGACACAATGTACTTGTTTAAATTACCTTTTGAAACGCTCAAAGCCATTAAGGGGGAGGTGCTGCAAATAAAAGTTGGAATTTTTTTTTGTTATAATGTTTTACCTTAATAACAGCTTTTATTTTATTATAATCCATTAGTTAACAATATTATTCTATAGATTATCAGGCAGCAATTTTGTTATTTCATCACACTTTCAGCACTTACGCACAGTGCTAGAAACCACAAATCTCCGTATAATATGCTTTCAATTTTGTTAAAATCTGTATTTAACTGGTTTGGCTGTGAAACATCTTGGGGAAAATGTGTTTTTAATTCACTTCTGATTAGCTTAATGTTTGACAGAGCTGAGTAGAGACATGATGGTGTTTTATTTCCATCATTCCTACTATTACTTGTTTCCTAGCTTATTTTATTTATTATTTTCACTTCTCCAGTGCTAAGTCCAAGTTTAATCTTCAACTTCTACTAAAGGGAATGTATCCCATGTTGAATGACCATCACAGTCAGGAAATCGAATTAAAAAGAACTGTTCTTCCTGTTTGCTGGCAAGCTAATAGTAATGTGAAGCTCTCAGAATATTTATGCCTACAGGTAAAATAAAAAAGGTGCCAGTGAACTTAGCATTCAAAAATCACAACCATAAGGTATGCAAAGCCATAGCTGTGTAAGATAAGGAAATTTAGGGAACCAAGTCTTGTCTTGGCTAATACAGGAGAAACAGTAACATGTTTATCCGATTTCATGAGTGCCGTGTGCTTACCTAAACTTAAACTCACTAGGGTCATCTCAGTATTATTGCAAGGTCCTGGTCTTTCTTAGAGGATATCCATGAGACAGCTTAGATTTGGAACTTGAACCTAATAAAAGGCTATGAAACATCTTATTCATTTACATTCCTTTTCATTTTCAAATGAATTTAGTTCTGGGGAAAGGTGCCCCAGAAACCAAAGGCTTCTTTTAATCTTCCCGGCAGGTTGCAGCATACAAGCTTTCTCCCTTCCAAAACATGAGGGTTAGATTAGTCCCCATCAATCCTTGGGGCCTAATCTAGCTAATTGCACCCCAGAGTAAGCAGGTGCAAGTCCCACAGAAGCCTGTGGGCCAAATTCACTGTGGATGTAAATGTCAGTGTAATTTAAATATAGAGTGTATATTGGTCATAAAATGGATGTTATTTTCAATATAGTTTCACTTGCAGGGATCCGACCTTCACTGTGTGTGCAAGATGAATGTAGCTTGCAGGCTGAATGGTGGAAGTGGATGGCGAGCCTTGTAGTCAGAAAAGCCACAGGATGATGGCAGATAAAGCAGATGCCCCCTACTTTAGTGCATGCCTGCATCCCCTCCACAAGCACTCCCAGAGACCTAACTTTGCCCCGGTGTAAGTGACACAACTCCCACCAACTTTAGTACTCACACTACACTAAAGGTAAATTATTTGTTTTGCATGCCCATGTGGGTGAATTTCACCAGTGAGATTAAAATCCTCTCCTAGTTACTATGATGCAAATCTGGAATTATGCTGACTTCTGTGCCAGGCCCTAGCCATAATTTAAGCTTCTAGCTGGGCCACACAGATGCGCTGTATTCAGGGCAGCCTCACAGGAGTTGAACTGCAGTAAAATCTGAACTGATCCTGAGCAGGCTAGCACATATGTGTGGTGGGTATGACATTCTGGGGTGCAATCCAGACCAGTGCAGGGTTGTGTCACCCCTGCCCTGCAATCTGGTTGAGTCACAATGCTTTTGCTGCTGTGGCTCCCAACCTGGGCTCCTCACAAACAGCCACACAGCAGGCAGGTGAGACCCTGAGTATTCGTGTATAGCCACAGCCCTGGGCCAGCAATTCTGACCTCAGCAGCCTGTCAGCAGCCACCAGCAATACTCTGGCTTCCAGCAGCCTTGGTTACTATTTGCAGGGTGACCCCAACACCCTCCTAATGACAAATTTTCCCCAAGAAGCTTGTATTCTGCATTGTCCAGTGCTCTCCTGGACAATGCAGATATTATAGGTCCATTGCCCCTGCAATGGAATAATATCCAACAGTTTACTGCTTTAAATGGAGTTACCACACCACCCAGTTTAACCACAACACTGGAGTAGTTCTGATTAAAGAATAAAATGAGTCTATTCAACGAAAAGAAGAAATAGATTTTAAGTGAGTACAAGTACAAGGCATTGAAATCAGACATGGTGACAAGAGAAATAAAGATAAAACATGATCTAGTGCTAAAACTTAAACTAGACTTGGTTCAAGATAAAATTCTTACCACAAGCACCCAGCAACAGGACTGACCAAATTTCAGGTCAGGATCTCTCCCCAAAGTCACGTGGGCTGGTTTGTTTTGTCTTCTTAGATGACAGAGAAAGAAATGGATAGGGAGAGAAAGAAAGAATGAATACGTAGGGTGTTTTTGCCCCTCACTTTTATAGTCCAGTCCCCCTCTGAAGTGGATTCTTCTGAGGAGTACCCCTCAAAACAAAGTTTATTCAAACAGTAAAGAAGGCGATGGGAGTCTGGGGGGGTGAAGATGCCCCCATGCTCTTTCTTCTCCCCTGTGTATGCTGACCTGCAGATTTGCCTTACATACTTATATGTAAATTGCGGTAAACACACATTCCTTTGTTTAAGGTAGATCTGCTTGACCCCTCCTGCTAACCGGAGTTTGAACATGTGCTACCAATATTGTTTAGGGGAAAGCCATAACTTTACATATAATGTCACTACATACATTTTCACCATGATATTATTGCCCTGCAAGTTATTAGTTTTCCAGTGATACCTCACAAAGCATGTTTTGTATGAAGATTATTACAATGGTGTGTAGGGGGTGACTCCAGGGGTGCATTCCAGGGCCTGTGGGCAGGAAAAGAGATGGGGCACAAATGGGAAGTGGCTGTTTTCCAGCCTAGGAAATAGATTAGCTACAGTGGAGAGGCTGCATTGAAGTTCTTTATTCTTTTCATAGTCTGGGGGGTTAATTTCATTCCCTCTGCATACAGCCCTATAACAAAAATCAATTCATTGAGCAGAGTGGGAGAAATGAATTTCATGCTGAATATCAAATATGTGACTATTTCAGTGTAATACCTTGTCACTTTCACACCCAATTCCTGAGCAATGGGGAATTGACAGAACCATTTATCCCACTGCTGAATCTAGCATCCTCAACCCCTTTGCTGAAGTTGCTGGCAAGGATGCTGATTATAATGATGGACTTTGGGATGGGGATGCCTGCCTATTAACCCGTACTGAGACCCCCAACCCATTTCACATATGGGAACAAAGAGGCAGCTGTCACATGATTCTGAGCAGTGATTGAGGAGTAGGGAATGTGAAGATAGCTTTAAGGCCTATCTGATTCTGAAAGTATGTCTACACTACAGCAGTTATGCTGCTACAGCTGAGCCATGGTAGCCCCGTAGCATAGACCCTTCCTACATAGCCAGAAGAGGGGGGCAGATTTCCATTAATGTAGTTAATCCACCTCTCTGAGAGACTGTAGGCAAGTCAACAGATGAATTTTCCATCACCCAACCTGCGTCTGCATCAGGGTTAAAGTCGTCCTAACTACGCTTCTCAGGGTGCAAACATTTTCATAACCCTCAATGACGTAGCTAGGTCAATTTAATTTTTAAGTGTAGGCCAGGCCTGAGTGAGGTTGATTCATGTAGTAAATCAGACCCATCTCAGGGCTGCTCTATTTTTTACCTATGACCTTGATCCTGCAAGCTGGTCTGCATGAGCAGACCTCTGAGGCTTTCGGTGTAGCTCTACACAATCATAAAGGTCTGCTTGTTGGATCAGCTGGTGTCTGGTGAGAATACTAGGGCTAACTGCTTTTGTATAAAGTGCCCTGGAGATTTAATGAACCCAAGTGGTTAGAAGAGACCTTGTTTTTTAGGTCTCATTTGAAAGGTTGAAACAATCCACATACTAGCTTTGTATGTGGAACAACTACTCATACCCCCTTATATTACTTATCACTATAGCAGACCTGCTTTCTCCATTCATTGCCACTGTTCTTGGACTACATACTTTTAGGGGTCAGGTGTTCAGTAAAGAACTAGCCAGTTGCAGTAAGGAAAAAATACTTTTTAATAGCACAACTAGCCAGTCATGGGCCTTGATCCTGCAAAGACATATATACATGTGCCTAACTTTAAGTATTTGCATAAGTCTGCAGAATCAGGGCCAAGTTTATGTATGTTTTGTACAGTTTCTAAGTAACTCTGCAGACCACATATTTAGAGCACATCTTGTGTGTCTTAAATATCAGAACGTGGGCACTTTCGTTTTCTGTAACAATTATATACAGATACATATTTTTAGATAAAGATTGCCATGCAAATAGTTACAGCCACGTTTCTACAAGTTCACAGAGGAACAAATGAACATTCTGAGTAAGTTTCCCAGACCTGAAGAAGAGCTCAGTGTAAGCGCAAAAGCTTGTCTCTCTCACCAGCAGAAGTTGGTCCTATAAAAGATATTACCTCACCCTCCTGCCTCTCTTAGGACTAAACAGGCAGATGTTGCTATTTTCAAATTATTTATCAAAATGTTGTTAAGCACAGTCTTTCTTTCCTGTTAGATTGTTATGCCACACATTTACATTTTAAAAATTATTCTAATTGTGAATAATGGTATAAAGTATTGTATCCCAGGCATTCACATACCAGGGCAATTAATATGGTATAAAAACGTAGACAGCGTGGATAGATACAGAATTAGTGTCTTCTTCAAAAACATACTGATTTGCACACATGTATGTTAAGCCACAGAAAAGTTACTTACAGCCTCCAATTTCCTAGATGAACAACCATTAGTGTAACAAGTCTGCATTCCGTGTTTTGTGGTTCTTAAAGCTCCCAAGATTTTTTTTTTTCCTTCTTATTAAATCTTACTCAGAACAAACCAGAAAATATTTTTGGTAACATTCACCAGAGAAAGTGAATTATTCTATAAAATTATCTGTGGATCAGAAAGCACTCTCAGACTGCTCTATTTTAAATTGCAAACTGGGCTTATAATAGCTCATGGCGAAAATACTAGATTCTCCAAGTCTGCCACTAAACACCTGTGATTTAAAAAAAAAAAAAGGCAGCTTAACAAATATCCTGAATCTCTGCGTTACTTATGGCAACTGGAGCTGAATAAAAGTGATTTTTATTTCCTCACAAAATGTATCTCACTTCTTTTTAATGGTAATGTTTCCTCAAAATGGTTCTCTCCATGTAGATAGGGAGAAGCCATAGAGACACCACACAAATAGATAGCTCTTTTGATATTCTTTCTGATAAGGCCACCCTTTTACCACACAAAAATTAAGTATGGTCGGCACATTGTAATGTCCATGTGTTTGACCATTGAACGCCCTGTGTGGCCATTAGAAATAAAAGAAAAATCAATAGGGTTTCATTAAAACAGCAGGCAATCAGGGCTAAGGCACTAGCTTAATTACAGTTTCAGTAGCGTTTGCTTTAATTGGAAAGAATAAAAGAAGTGAAGTGGAGTGAATGAAGAAATTAGCATATCTATCACTGTTGTCACATTGTACTGTGGCCTTAAAGCACTGTTTGCTCTTTAGTATCTCCGAAGCTTTGTGAAGCCCTGAAAAAAATATGAAAAAGGCAATTAGCAAATAATCAGACTGCACCTTTGTAAAATTCTAATTAAAGTCCTTTATAATGCTAGAAATGTATTTTTATCTTTATTAGATACACAGGATATAATTTACAACATGTTTGTTAATTTTATTTCTTTGGCATAATGCATATATATTTGGCATAATGCATTAATTCATATATAATGAATACAGTAGTAAAGTCTTTGTACTATATGTTAATACACTGCATTGGGAAGGGCCTCTCGGGCTACTGTCACACATCAAGTCCTCTTCATAAAGAAGTGACTCATGGACCAACATGGAAGGCTTCCCTGGATCTGCGGCACTGTCTAGTCAATCAGTAAATAAAGACGCAAAGCAAGGACTGAGTTATGCCATGTGGAGAGAGGGCACCTGAACACACACGACCCTGGTAGCCTGAATATACACAAACCACACACAATGGGTTCACAAGGACTTATCCAGATTTGTACTGCTACCAGCACCAGCCTGCCCAGAAAGGGTAAAGATGGGGTAGGATGGTGCAATGGCCCAACCACCTGCCATTAGCCACATCAGCTGGTGGGGTGCATGCTGCAGCATGACTTCATATCACCTTGCAGAATATACAGCCAAGCTCCACGGTGGCTCTTGGCACGACTCCCATTGACTTCAATGGGCCCTGGATCTGGAGTTTGGTGAGCTACTCATCTTGCTGTTGCTATTTTCCCACCCTTGTATTTATTGACAGAACTGATATGAGCTCCAAGTACAATACGCCTTGCGAGTGATTCTGTTCTTAGGGTTACATGACACGTACATTAAAAAGCTGCAGCTATCAGGGAACCTGCTTGGTGAATATTTAGTTTGGATAAAAGAACACTTCTTGCCTGAGCTAAGATTGGGAGTCAAGGGACATGGAGGTCTATTTTTTGATCTAACGTTGACCTGCTGAATGACATTGGGCAAGTCACTTGACCTCAGTTTCCTCATCTCTAAATGAGGTTGATAATGCTTTACCCACCTTTGTAAAGAATCTCAAGATCTACAGATGTAGAGCCAGGTTTCAATCTCACTTATACTGGTGTAAATCAGGACTAGCTCCATTAACAACACAGAGTTACAGTGGTGTAGAACTGGTGTAAGTGAGATCAGAGTTAGGCCCAAACAGTTATAAAGATGTTCTAATTTATTTTTTATTACTTTGTATTATTATTAACTATTCATATTGAAGAACTAACCTAAATGTCAACTCTTTACTTGTTAACAAATTGTTCACAAACAAATCATGATTCCCATGGACTGATTTGCTGCTTGAAATTATACAATGAGTATTTTGGGGGAAACACATTTCAGACTATGGATTGCTGATGAAAAATTTGCTAGATTTATTTATTTGCTAGATCTATTTATTTGAATATTTTAACGAGTATTCCATTCCACTGCGTTGCATGATTGGATGCCCCAGTCACATGATATTTTTCCTGTTCTCTTGTTGGATAAGTGCTGCTTCAATTATAGCTGGGACATGAATAAGCCACTAGCACTTTGAGTCTCTCAGAGCAAGGAAAGGAGCAGTTGATGGAGAGATTAGGAGATAAACTGCCAAGATTACAGAATTTTAGAACATTTTATCTTTTACTTTCTGGACCACATATGTCAGACATGGGACATTGCTGCTTGATAAGGGATCAAATTATAAATTAGTTTTCTCTCATTACATTGCATAAAACCTCATTACTTTTTGTAAGAGAGAGAGAATCTGTGTGTGTGTGTGTGTGTGTGTGTGTTTACACACATCCAGACATATATATGCTGTACATATAATACTCATCAAGTGCTCTTACGAAATTTACAGGTCTCTGGTTTTCTGTAATCCATCAACATACACCACATTCAGTGTCACAAGCAATTTAGCTACTATCAGCTTGGTCACAGCTGTCATCTCTGCCACCATTCATACTTGGCCATCTTGTTTGATTGATTTCTTCAGTCAGAAATCTGGCTAGCACTGTGCGGTATTCTGTCCCACTGACTTGTAATATAAAACTAGTGTCCCATCACCTGTACAAAATAGATAAGAGAAGATAAGATAGATGTCAAAAGCATTTATTGCATTTCCTGTTCTCTAATTTTCTGGGGTTTACCACAATCCTATCTGTGAGGAGCAATCATGTTATTTTTGTCCATCTTGTTTGTTTAATTGCCACAGGGCTTAGGCAGTCAAGGTGGTATCCCTTTTGGAGACAAGGTTGTTTATACTTGTAGACTTTAAGGCTGTGTTTGCATGCTAATACAATCTTCCCAGGTCTCTCCTATGTTTGCATGAGTAGTCACAAGAGAGGCATTCCACAGACATTTCTGTGAACAAACTGCTTCAATTTTGAATATCGAGTATTTCCCAAAATGACTGACAAACAAACTTACAGTGTAAAGGTCATATGGCATAAAACAGATGTCATAAAACAGTGTAAGTCCATTGCACTCTATCTTCCAACAACTGAGGATATGGCCCCCAAGAATTGTTCAGAGAAACTATTCAGAGAATGATTCTAAATAATAGATTAATTCAAGAAAACCACCATGTGATAGTAGAGAATTTGTAAACAGTAAAGCAGTGAAATTAATTGAAGACATTTCTCGTGACAAATTATTCACCCAATTGTTTTTTACTTTTAAATTTCTTTGTGTTTTAACTGTGAGAGCATAGGTTCCTTTGATACATAACTTGCATCTACAGTCTCTAAGGCCTTTGTGTATAAAATAATTGCACAAAGAACACATTGAAGCTTTGGGCTTTTTTTTTTCCCCCTTCATTTAAAATCTGTGGTAGAATTCATACAAACCTGTATGAGAGATACTGGTGAGATCCTACCGAGGTAGTGGGTATCTTTATTAATGAGCAGATTCAAATGCATTTACAAAGGCATTTACCTACATAATGCCAAAGCTGGCATCTTCTCACTAACATCGATTTTTTTAAAAAAATTGCTTTGAGTTGTTGTGTTATTTATTGTTTGCTCCCAGGTTTTTTGCGTTTGTTTTCACAGTTTTTGAAATTATATTTCAACTATTTTTAACATAAAAGTGTGAAAATATTGTTCAGTAGAGAGTATTATTCCAAAGGAATTTTAAAATGTTTTTTATGTTGATTTGTTATCTTTTTATTTTTGTAATATACTTTATTTTTGAACTTCTCCTTTGTAATACTCGTTATAAATGTAAAAAGGTAGCTTGATCATAAATAAAACAAACTGTATTCCTGCTTTCAGCTCTACTGAATTCAGTAAAAAAAAAACAACCTTGTTTATAGAGGAGACTATGTATCTCCTAATTTGGCAAGTTAGCACATGTCTAACTTTTAAAAAGTGATTTGTCTCACAGGGAGTAATTTTAAAAAGCACTTAGGTAATGTAGAGGCCTATGTCCCATTTTCAAAAGTGACATGCCCAGATTTTTAAATCTTCAGGCCTTGCACAACTCATTGTTGCAAAGCCTAAGTCATTTAGGCAGCCAAGTGTCATTTTCAACAGCGACTTAGACATTTAGGTCCAGATCCTCAGAGGTAATTAAGTGCTTAACTCCCAGTTAACTCAAAGGGAGTTAGGCAACAAGAGAATCTGGATGTTAGGGCCAGACTTCTAAAAATGACTTTACCCTGGTGCATATACTTCATTGACTTCAGTGGGAGTTAGGCACCTAGGAGCTTTTGAAAATACCACTAGACGCTTAATCTGAATCTTTAGGCACCCAGAATATCTTTAAAAATCTGGACCTTAGGAGTCAATGGGAATTAGATGCTTAAATACCTTTGAGGGTCTGTGTCTAACAACCTGTCACTTTTGAAAGTACCTGAAAAATTTGCTTTTGAAAATGTTGCCTATTGATTTGTGAATTACCTTGCTGAAAAGTGAGTAAAAGTGATTGATAAAGAAGGAAATGTATTAAAAATATTGAGTGACATATTTATGGACATATATCTGTTTTGCTAGGTGATTTCCAGAATTTGTAGAAGTTCTCATTTGTTTTCTTCGAACAAATAACAGGCCTAATGGGTACCATTTCCTGTAGCAGGAGTATTCTGCTTTCTTGAATCTTGTATTCTTTTTTTTCTCTCCCCCACTATGAGAAAAGATGACAAAATAATGTTGCTTGTTGAGCAGATGCTGTCTAGTTTTGTCTCTGCTTCTCCCAAGCCCCAAAAAGCCTGTCGATGGTGACATGAGTGTGAAAACATGAGATCAACTCTTAACAAAGGAGATGTAAGAAGACATTTTAGGAGACAAATGTTTTGATAAATTACTACAAACAAAAGTGATTGGAATTAATTATGGTTTTGATATTGTTTTAAAAACAGTTTCATAAAGCTTCCTCTTACACAGCTACTATTTAATTAACTGTTTAAAGTTACCATATCTGCCTTTTCACCAGAGGATTCTTGAAAGACAGAAATATATTTATGGAGTGGAAACACAATTTGCAAATGAACTTTCATATACACAAACAAATGCCTCAAACCAGCTTGGCAGTACGTGATAACTCTATTTGTAATCAAAGGTTAAAGTATACTTAAACCAGTTTAGCAGTTAAAAACAACTTTAATTGAAAATATACATTTGTAATTGCAAATGGAAAGATTTCCTGTAATAGCAGCAACAGACCCATTTTCTAATAAGATGAACAATACAGTTGATGACTGAAGCATCTGTATATAGTTACATACAGCATTTCTGTACTGCAGGCTGCCAATTTATTTCAGTAGTGAAAAGCTTGATTTATTGTTTGTAGCATTACCATCTGTTGTAGTTATTACAGAAATTATATATAAACCAGTTAGTAAACACTTTGCCCCATTGTCTGTTGTTTTGATAATCACCCATAATAACATCTAGCATCAATATGGTCTTTAAACCCGATTTGGGAGTTAATGGAATAAGAGGAGGCAGTCAGTATATGCACCAGGGTAATGTCATTAGGAATGTTTGTGAAGAACAAATTAAATCAGTTGTAAATTGTGCTCTCAAGTCAGCCAGAAAACCAGTCTTGTTCAGGAGAAGGGATTTATATTTTAACCTCGTGCAGAAAATGCACTTAAGCAGATTAAAATAAAATAGGGACTTCGTCAATGGATGTAAATGGTAATTGTTGGAGCTCTAATGGCTTCCTGTTGGCTATGTCATGCACTGGGCACAGCTATTTTAAAGTTAACCAGTGCTTGAGGTCATACTTTTACAGATTCAGTCATTAAATAGGGCTAGACATGTCACTAAATGGCTGATTATTCAAATGATGAGGCTGCTCAAAAGTTATCCATGTCTTATTTTGGACATGGTTTTTGTTTTGGGGTGGGGGGGGTTGGAGGGAGGGAAGGTACAGTTTAAATAAAATAAAGATGAAATGAATTCAAGTAGAAGTCAATAGTAGCATCTGTTTGGGGTCTCATTTGTTTGGATGCCAGATTTGGCTTTATTTCAGTCTGTATTGGGTGGTTAAATTATCCATATCAGACTTTTTCTTGTGTACAAATAGTTTTATATATCAGCATTGTAGTCTCTAAATAAATTATCATATATGGAGGTGATATTTGTGTGCTACATTGCACAGGTCACGGGTAAGTGATAGATTTATCATATATTTACGCAATTTGTCACATTCCTGTGACTATATCACTTGCCTATTCATTTCCCCAGGACTCTGTGTTGGAATTAACAAAAACAAACGATGCAGAAATAAAATGACCCCCATTATGTCTGAGAGGTCAGCCATTTAGTGTTGCTTTAGCATCATTTTAGTGATATACTGAGAGAAGTCAAATACGGAGTTTCTTGAAGAACATTTCTTCCAAAAGGCAAGGAAAAACACCTACTTGGTAATCATCTAATCATTGTTTCATTTGCATCTAGATATTATTAATAGGTAATGTATTTATTCATTTATTTTTGTTTATAACTAATCTTTTAATAGCGCCAGCTCTGGGTTCTAGCCATCTTTTAAACAACGAAAATACAACAACATGAAGATAAAATCATCAGAGAAGAAATAACTAACCAGAGAGATCAACCCCAAACAATACCCCAGCATGCCTGCTAATACCAACCATTATTGCACATGCTTTCCCTCTGAAAGTGTAGGTAAAGAGATGGGCCTTGTCCTGTGCTGTGCCCTCAGGTCAATGTATTGTGGGTGAACTCAGAACCAAAGAAAAGTGAACCAAAGCCTCTCACAGAATGCCCATCCAGCAGTCCCCTCTCTTTTATAGTAAGGCAGCTGCAGCTCAAGCACCGACACTGACTGTGGGGAAAGTAGAGTCTCTCATGTTCTGAGCCATTTAGGGCTTTATAAATCAAGATGACCACACTGATCTCCACCCAGAAAGTAACAAGCAACCAGTGCTGATCTCAGGGCACTGGTGTCATGTGCTACTGGAGAGAGACACCACGGAAACAATAACAAGCTGTGTTGTCTGCACCAACTTTAGTTTCTGGATAAAGTACACAGGGCTTTGCAGAATAGAGATCAGACGTGTCCTTTGCCCCAAAGAGCTTACATAAGGCACAACACACACAATGTTGTGGGAGAACATTTTCAAGACTCAGAACAGTAGAGAAGCATTAGAGAATGATAGTGAAAGGAAATAAAAGTAGAGAAACCTGTCCTCCAAATGGGAATAAGAAGTCAAAAAGAGGGGAGGGGGAGACTAAGGTCTGGAATATTTTCTATATTAAAAATAGTTAAGGGCTAAAGTATTTTTCATAAACTAATGTAATTATTTTAATTAAAAATCTTTAAAATATTAATGGATGTAGTCTGAAGGCAGACTTAATTATAGCAGCACCATTCACACAGATGTAGTTAAGGCTCTGTCAGAATTTCCATTATGAACACTGTTTTCCAAGAGGGTATAACTCAATTGTACAAATTTGCCACAGGCTGAAACTTTACATAAAGTTCTCAGGGTGGAAGTGATTTTTTTTCTCTCCAATTTTAGTTTAATTGATTTGACTGTACAAGGGCAGGAAATATTTGGGATTTCAGCTGTTTTCCTGTATATGGTATTTTCTAGGCAACTTTTCTGTTTTGTAGATGGGTACATTTGGGCATTTTTATAAAGAGAGACTTTAAAACAGTCAAAGGTTGAGGTTCAAAAGGTGGCTTCTGCTGATATGTACAGTTAAATGCACACATACTACATACTGCCCACGTGCTGCCTACTCCCCATTTCAAGATCAACATTAGAACCTGATTATTATCCCCTGCAAAATCAACATCAGCCTATTTTAGGGTTAGAGAGCAACTGCAAAATTCAGACTTCAGCCTTGCATTCCCCAGCTAGTCTGACTAGTCAATCCTGGTGGCCAAGCCTTTTGTCTAAGGGATGATCGAGGTTATATCAAAACAGGGATAAAAAAAAACCTATGGCTGACTCAGGCTTACAGAGCTCAGGTTCCTGGGCTGAAAATTTGCTGCGTAGATGTTTGGGCTTTGGCTGGACCCCAAGCTTTGGCACCCTCCACCCTCACAGAGTCCCAGAGCTCACGCTCCAGCCTGAGCCCTCATGTCCACACCATTCTTCAGCCCTGGAGCCCGAACCCTATGACTTCGAGTCAGCTGACCAGGGCCAGCTGAGACCATGCCACAGGACTTTATCCCTGTGCTGATGTACCCTGTAAGATCTATGCCCTCTAGACAGGTGTACAGCTGCTTGTGTAATCAAATTACATTGTACCAAATGACCTTCGTGGATCCCTGTCCTTTCTTTTCCATACAAGGATCATGGAGGTTACTACAGTCTTACAGCAGCGTAAACCCCATGGAATAGACAGAAGAGTGGGGAGACTAGATATTGGAGTCCTTATGACTTTAGAAGCTGAGGGAGGAAGAATGGGTTTCTCCTGCCACCACCTTTCCTCACTATATCCCATTTATCTTATGAATCTTTACTCTGATGAGCTATGATCCTGTCCCCAACGATTGCTCCATTTCAGAGCTTTCAGCTGCAGACTGTCTTTGGGTCACTTGACCTATTCAGTCGTTCCTTGGTGGTCATTCAGCCAGAGAAGACCCTGCCTTATTTTTTGGGGATACAATGGCCTATGCAGTCACCCAGGTTTGGGCTGGCTGTGTGCCATTCTGGTCCCCTGACATAAATCAGAGCAGCCTCCAGGTTGCTTTAATTTATGCCAGCTGCTGATGGCCTCTAGGGGTTGATATCATAGGTAGTGGTCAACAGGGCATCCCCTGTCCCCCAGCCATGCCTCCTCTGAGTTGGCAGTAAGGAAGGGGGTGGCATAGGAGCTGCTCTATGCCACTGGAGGAGACTCTAACACTAGGCTGATCCTCCAGTGCCCAATTACACACCAGACCGGTGCCCAGATTCCACTAGTGGTGCACTATATTTCAGGATCTGAGCCAAAGCCTTTAGATTGTCAAACACTTGCGTGATTCATACCATTGAGAAATGAGTGAAGGCTGAGTGTAGGGATGCCATAGAATCCATGGCACACATCCTGTGGGTCCCAGGAGTAATCTGCACCTTTTATCATTTACATTTGTATTGAGCTTTTCACAGGAATTTTACATTCACGGAACTATACCACTGTAGTATGTCTGATACACATATATAGGGTAGTAAATTTTGCACAACAAACCACTTTCTACGTTTATACCTTTCTAAACGTCATGGAAAATAAGTTTTGTCAACCTCAACAGAATAGTTTTGCTTTATGCAATAACAAATTTAAAAACACAACCCTATTTTATTCTTGGAGGATACAATATTCAACTTCTGATAACTATCAGACTCATTTTCTCAGCCTGAAACCTAATCATTAAACCAAATTCACCATTGTGAGATATCTGGCTTGAATATGCCATATTAGTGGGGAAATTACTCTAAATAAGAACGCAGCTGACAACTGTTGCTGGCAGACTAATGGCCTATTTTATATATTGTACAAAAAAGAAAGTCATTGCCTGTATATTTACTGTATCATTTGCTTTAGACTCCTGGGGTTTTTTTCATCATAGTATAGTATGGTTGCTGGAAAAAAATTGTAATCTAAAGCAAAATGCACACAGTTCAGTGCAACCAGAATTCTATGTCCACACAGTACTAATACCTCTTACTTTGTAAAGCTATCTGCCAGCAGGTAGAAATGCATCCCCTTCTCATTGCTATGTAGGATTATTTTGTAACCATTTAATGTCAGATTGAATTAGGTTAGTAGCAGAATATTTTTTCACCTGCTGGGTAGTTTTTCAACTCAACCTACTAAAAGAGATGGGGCATCCATAAACACACAGAGACACATCCCTGACTGTGCTATTGATGATCTTTTTAAAATAAAATCTATCATAGTATTATACAGTGATAGTAGCTATTGCAAAGTAAAGCCCACACCCTAAGAAGTCCACAAGTTTGCAACATGAATGATGTGATGAGAACAAATTACATTTGTTTCATTTCCAGTCCTTGTTACTGTCTTCCTCATGATAATAGATTCAGATTTTGTGCCATTATCTGGTCTTATTAAAGGAAAGTGGTATCAATTTTAATGCTTCCTATATAAAGTAACAGAACACCTGCTCATAGAATATATTTTCTATTCACCTAACAAAATACAGTAAAATTAACAAAATGTTTCTAGCTATATTAGAAACAGGGCACAACTGTTACTCTCTCTCTATAAGACTGATCTTGACAGAGATTCTAGATAAGGTTTATCACTGACAATGCCAAGTGCTCAAAATTTATTCTTTCTGTGTTTTTCTTCAAAATAATTCATGCTACCAATGCATGCCAAAAACTTTTTTTTTTAATTTTACCTTTTTCTATAGTTTTAGAAAGCACTGCTGATATGAGACATTTTTACATGTAGTTTCCTGGACTGAATTATCACACAGAATAGGACATATACATTTAGATCCCTAATGTATGAGAACTGATATAACTCATTAGAGGGTAAAACACTTCCATATTAAGCTGAAAAATATGACTTTCATCACAGAATCAAAGTCCACATTATAGATGAAAACCCTCCAACTGGAACAGGGCCACCAGCAAGATCAAAATGGGTCCATCAATAAATGAAAGCATTGAACACTTTGGGAGAAATTCTGACCCATTGAAGTCAATGGGAGTTTTCCCATTGACTTCAACAGAGCCAAGGTTTCACCCTTTGCTTTTATCATTTTAAGCCTGAACCAGAGATGCTAACTTGTCTCACATATATAATATTAAGAAAAGAATAATCCAGTCAGCTGAAGTCAGAACATGCTCCAGGGCCCATTCTTGAGTACAGTTTTAGAACACAGACATCTTCAACCTAGTCTCTTAATAAGTCAGCACCTGCCCCTTGTCTCCACCAGGGAAGCCAGTCTTTCATTCACCTCTCCCACCACCACCTATGTGACACTTTTTCACGTAGTGTAAGGTTTTTTCCTGCATCAGAGCTCTGCTCACTGCAGAAGAGAAGAGCCGTGGAAAGTCACCAAGAAGCTATTTACAACTCCCCAAGTTTGAGGGTCAGTCCTAGCTTCAGCACAATTTAGAGATGCTCCTGAGTACCTCAAAACTGTGCTCTTGACAGAGGGTCTTACAAGGCCATTGCATAGGATTGGTATAGCAGAAAAGAGCTCCCCAGTCCCCACCGGCACAGCCTGCCTCCTGCACAGCTACTACCCTGGGGGTAAATGGATAAGAGGCACAGACCTGGCAATGGTACAGTTCTACCAACAGAGTGTTTTACTACACCAGCAGAATTCTCTGTGCGGCATCTGAATCCAGATTATGACTCCTTTATGCCACTTGAGTGGTGTAGAGGCCGTGATCACTAGTTAATCTGGCCACCGGAGTACTGTGCATGCCATGCCCTCTCTGTATTAATCAAGCTACTACCTTCTCCTCAGAGAAATTTCTTCCATGATGCCTACAAGACTGACAACCAAAAACCTATTATTATTAAACCCACTTTGAATTGAACCATCAAGTTGTGCACATCTAAACTGAGGAACCCCATGATAATGTTAACAGAGCTAGTCAGAAAACAGGGGGTGGGGGCTCCTGGAAAATTTAGTGTGACAGGGTTGGGCTATAGGAGAGTAATAGAAGGCAGATATATTAGCCCCAGGCTAAGTAGGTCCCTTTTCCCTGGGTAAGGTAACAGGGAAGGTTCCAGAGCAATCAGGAACCTTCTGGAGACAATTAAGACAGACAGGCTGATTAGAACACCTGCAGCCAATCAAGAAGCTGCTAGAATCAATTAAGGCAGGCTAATCAGGGCACCTGGGTTTTAAAAAGGAGCTCACTTCAGTTTATGGTATGCGTGTGAGGAGCTGGGAGCAAGAGGCACTAGGAGCTGAGAGTGAGAACATGGACTGTTGGAGGACTGAGGTGTACAAGCATTATCAGACACCAGGAGAAAGGTCCTATGATGAGGATAAAGAAGGTGTTGGGAGGAGGCCATGGGGAAGTAGCCCAGGGATTTGTAGTTGTCTCACAGCTGTTCCAGGAGGCACTTTAGACAACTGCATTCCACAGGGCCCTGGGCTGGAACCCGGAGTAGAAGGCGGGCCTGAGTTCCCCCCAAATCCTCCCAACTCCTGGTCAGGCACAGAAGGAGTCGACCTGAATTGTGAATTCAGAAAAACGGCCAAGCTGAAGGCTGCCGTGAAGCTCCAAGCCTAGCAAATCCACCAATAAGCGCAAGACCCACCAAGTTAGAGCAGGAACTTTGTCACATAGACAAAAATGAATTTTTTTTATTAATTGCAGCAACATTTTCCACTGAAATTTTAGTTTTTCAGTGAAACACTGAAAACTGAAATACTGTATTTTTATTCAAAATCGTGCCATAGTGGTCTTGGGAGTTGGAGTTTGGATACTTTAAGCTCCCACTATCCTCTATGGGCCAGACTACATCTGGTTCTCTGTTCTCTGGTCAGACTACATCTCCCATGATGTACCACTATGACACACTCTGTCCCCTCATCAAGAGTGAAGAAAGTGGTGCAACATCTGAGATGTAGTCTGACTAGGGAACCCAAACATTGAGGAGAATAGGAGCGTATTGCTCCTGAACCACAAGTCCCGTGAGGTACTGTGGTGCCATTTTGAATACACCACTTTGATCCTTTTCTCTGAAAACTTGATTTTTGACGGTGGATTCAACCAACCCTAGTTGTCAATGTTGCCCTGTCCTTCATCAATCAATCCCTTTCCTACAGCCTGTTACCATTATTAATTGCATCATGTCAAAAGCTAGATTGTAAACTTTTTGGAGACAGGGAGGGAACATGGTTACCTATTTGTGCTGTAAGTTGCCTAACACACTTGGATGCTGTATAAATAATAATAAATAATAATTAGCAGTCATAATAGTTAATCATAACAGCAACACAATATGAGCCACAATGTGGTGTAACTTCATGCTGGGACTGAACAACAGGGAATGAATCACTTTAGATTGCCTTGTTCTGTTCATTCTCTCTGAAGCATCTGGCACTGACCACTGTCAGAGACAGGATACTGGGCTAGATAGACCATCGGTCTTACCCAGTATGGCTATTTTTATGTTCATTGACTTCAGTGCAAGAATTCTGTTGTTAGTCAGTTTTGAAGGTGGTGTTTGAAGGTCTGATGACTGACAGCCCTGGAGATCTCTACATACAGAACAAATACTACCATGGTAGTGCAAGCTTCTCCTCTTTATTCCACCCATGTTCCTTAAACGTGACCTGGGATGATCCTTTCCAGGAGTAAGAGGGTAATTCAATCTCCAAGAGCTCTTTCAAGTCTCCCTTCTGGGACTCACTAGCAAGTCATTTTTTGAGGCAGATGTTTGACAACCAGGAAGTGGACTGAACCCAAACTCATTTCTCATAGATCAGCCTTCAGAATATCACCATTTATTCATGCAGATCCTGAAGTGTGTTAGGAACCTAACCATTCCTAGAATGATAGCATCCCTTCCCCAGAGAGTCTTCAATCCAGGTTTAGACATAATAACCCTGATTCTCCCTGCCTTCAGGTTCTTTGAACTGCACACTGGCACAAAATGGCCTCAAAGATAGCATAGCCAGCCAGAGGAGGATCATCCCAGTATACAGGGATCATCCAGTGGCTTAGATCTGAAGGATAATGCATTCTACATCACTACCCTTCCTATGTGCATTATTCTTCACATTGACGCAGCAAGATCTTATATTTAGCCACTAGGCTATTTTTGTTTTGGGATTATTTAACTTTATCACAACAGCAACAAGAGCCTACGTCTCACCCTCTGCTGCCCAGAGCCTCACTTGGAGGATGATGGAGAATAGCCTTTGTTTTCTCAGCCACACCCTATACATAACCATGGCTGTGCCACACACCCCAGACTGCATAGGGGGGTATGCCTGGGAAAAGGAGGTCTGATCGGAACTTCCAGTCAGTCATCAGCTGCCAAAATAGATCTTTCATACTCGTGGAAACTCCTTTAATTTAGAACAGCTTTTAACTTATGCTAAGGGAAAGCCCAGCACACAGCCAGCCCAGAATCAGAGAGAGCAATGGTGGCTTAAAGCCACCTTTGGCCCCATCCACCCAAGTAAAGCTGTGTGCTCCTCACCCATAGCTGAGGATCTGTGTCAACATTACACATAAGGGGCCAGACTCACCATTCAGCTTCCCTGATTTGTAGGTGAAACTGAGGCCAAACCCAATCCATGAGTAATTTACAGCAGTTCTGGCAATGCCACATGGAGCAGTCCTCTAGGGACTTGTCTGCTGGCTGGGGTCATAGAGTACAGGGCATCCTGGCTCCCCCTTTTCCCACCCCTGACCTGCCCAGGAATATTGGCAGAAGGGTGCAAAGGGAATGGAGTCAGGGACCAGCATTTGACTCATAATCATAACAGCAGAGTTGTGAGAAACAAAAGAAGAGGAGTTAAGTCAGGAGAGAAAAGAGTGAACATACACTTTCAATTTTCATCCAACTTACACTAGATTTGAACAGGCAATCTAGAGGTAAAAGGTTTTATATCCCACTATCAAGCCATTAACTAGCCAGTCCTTCCTGTCTGATTATTCTGATATAATACAACATCTTCATATTTCCCTGTCACTCAGGGGTATCTGGGGCAAGTAGGTAATTACTCTGTCCCCCCGCAACTACAATTAGAATAATTGTTTATTTACATTTCTATCACATGGCATTGCTCAGTATTACATTTTGGTATGTCATGTGTCGTCATTCAGTGCAAGAGAGTGTAATGCATATTGCATTTTATTGGTGATTGAAATGGAGAAAAATGGTTTCTTTCGAATTAGCTGGTCCTTGCAGGCAGCCAAGCTTGAAGGAAAAGACAAAGTGAATATTATTTGGGCCACATCACTCTTTTAAATATAGCACACCATTAAGTCCAGCTTGGTTTTACATTCTTGCCACATGACTGTTGTTTCAGTTATTTAATTCTGTTGCCACATAAATGTAGGAATCCATAACCCAGGGATGCAGCCTATCCATTGTGCTGTGCATTTGACCAGTGCATGATGAACTCTTGAACTGTAAAACATATTGATTATTGCTTTTTTTTGTAATTTTTATTTACTCACAGTGAAGATTGCTGTTTATCAGTTTTCTCAATATTTTCTAATATCATTTGTGCTTAAAAGCCCTGATTAAGGAAAACACTTAAGCACATACTTTTCTGAAAAGAGGCCTAAAATTTTATCTGAACTGAAGCGATCCTAGAAAAGCACAGCCTCCATCCTGCAAATGCTTATGCATGTGAGTAAATTTATGCACAGTTTGTACTCATATATGTCAGTGTTTGCTGGTTCCAGGACAAACGTGCATTTTTACTGATAAGTCAAATCAATGAAATGTAACAGGATCAGATGCTTTCATGATAAGTTATTGAGCCAATTTTGTGACTCTAGCATTATCAGTGAATAATTGTGCTGTAAGGTAGCTGTAGAATTGTCTTAAATAATATGAAAACTTCCAGGATACTACTCTGCAGGGAAGGGAGAGATCTGTAAGCCATCTGCTGGTTTAATTTAACTTATTTATGCACCATTGCTGTTCTAGTATTAGAGCTACAGACAAATTGGCATGGGTTACGTTCTTATTCTCTTGCATAAACTTGGATACAGTGTGATTTCAATCTCCTTAGCGTAGGTAGACAGAGGATCAGGGTGTCACAGCACTTGAAATGATATTGTCATAGAACCGTAGAAATTTTGACAAAATGCGGCTTAAGGCTATTGAGAGTAGTAAAACCTATACAATGTGGCTTTTGTTGAAGTGGCAATTAGTGGAACAGGACATGGTAATTGTGAGAAGGATTTAGCTGAAGCAGGCTCTGCCTAGTTTTCCCCAGGCCAACAGATAGATTAACAGAAGTCTCTTACGCTTTGTATCAATTCTGTCAGGAATTTGCCAGCCTGTGACAATTTGGTCAAATCCAGTCTATTCTCTATCACTGGCCGACATTGTGCTGTAATTAAGAGTATTTTTTTCTGGCTGTTAGCTCATTCATTTGCCAGTGCTTGCTCCAGCTGCCTATATCCTGTAGGAAACATATTCCTCTGGGAAACTTGTATAGAAATTGCTATTAAAAACACAACCTAAGGAAATTTTTGCTTCATTGCAGCCATATCAAGAAACATTTAAAGAAAGAATCAGCAGGGAAATCTTGGGCTCCCTTGTGAACTCCTTCCTCACAGTGGTGAACAAGTTACTTACCCAAGTAGTCTCACTAATTCCAATGCACCTGCAGCAGCACCAGTCTTTGACCAAATCCTGTCATGTATGTTACACTTAAGGATGTCAGTCAGTTCTGAAGAATAAGGAACAAAACAAAATAAGTCAAAACAGATTAGACAGTTCACCTCAACTTGTTCTATTGGTAAAATTTTTGGAAAACTATGCAACAGAATATGGGCCAAAATCAGTGTTGGCATAAATGAGTGCAACTCCATTAAAAACAACAGAGTGCTACACTTTATATAGAACTGATCCACCATTATTTAATAAATTATCCAATGCTATTTCTGACCAACATTGTAAATGTAGCATATTTCACAGTTTTAGTCATGAAGTGACATGTGTAGAGTTGTGTTTAGGCCTAGCATGTGTGTGTCTATCTGCAAGGAGCCTTCCTACACACACACACATGCACAAAGACCAGCAACCATTGCAATCTGTACCCCTTTAATAGTAAATCTGATTCCTTCTATGTGCATATGAATGAACAGCAGAGAGCAAGGGATGGCATTAATGAGATTGATTGAACTAGAGAAAAATTATCCCAAAACAAGGGGCTTGTCTTGTTTTGTTTGGGTTTAGGGCAAAAACAAAGGGGAAGGTTTTCAAAGGCACAAAAAGCAGTCAGACGTCCAATACCATTGATTTTCCATGGGAGTCGGATGTCTAACTGCCCTTCGTGCCTTTGAAAATCTCCCCCAGCTGTGCAGCTTGACAAAAACTCCATGGGGTAAGTCTAGCAGTCTTTACTCAGGCAAAATTCCTGTTGTAGACAAGACATGATTAAAATCTGCAAGATTTGTACCTACAGACATAAAGGGTCAGACTGAAATCTTCCTTTCTGTTCACACCACAGTCCAAAAAGCCCTATATCAAGACATTTCAGAACAGTGTGTGGTCATATATTATATAGTGCTGCAAATGTAGATGAAATGATAGTCTTAATGCTGAATGAATTTCCTTGCTTTTGTGAGTTTTACTCAGATCCTTATCTTTATTTCCAGGTGAATTATTTTAGCATTTTCGTGCCTCAGTATTAGTATTACTCTTTATAGACATTACTCTTTATAGACACAACTTAGTAACAATCAATAATGCAAGAGGCCAGTTTATTGCAGTGGGGTTTAGCAAACAAAATTATAGGCTGATTCTGACCTTGTTCCACCCGCAGCCTGGAGCATTTATTAGAAGGTTGCTGACGATGCATCTGGGGACACTGTGTTATAATCTCACGTACACTGGAGAATGCTACCATTTTAAAAGAAGTTACTCCTGAATTAAAATAGGCCCAGAGTCAAGCCCCAGTGTGCCCTACATTTGCAGACAGTGAGCAAGATTGTATGGTGGCCTCCAGCAACATCAAAGCAAAATGGGGCTACTCTGCATTCTGCCATATTGCCAGAAGCTGGAATTTTCAATGGAGCCCAAAGGAGTCAGGTGCCCTAACTCACCCATCCCAGCCAGAGAGAGGATAAAACCAGGTACTCCCCTCCCAGACCATTTCCATTGCCAGCAGGGAGGTTCATGGCAAACAAATAGTAGTTGACTGTTGTGACTTTAGCCATTATTAACTACTACCTCTTAGCGCCCCTCAAAGGGAATAATGCTTTGTCACATACAAGAATGTAAAACTACTGAAAGAGCCAAATTTCCAACCTTCAGAACAGAAAAGTACATTAAGCATAGCATCACAAGCTCACTTTACCCACAGGCCAATGAGCAAGTGTAAAATGCAGGGCTGTTAGCTAAATGAATCTTAGAAGTAATGCTACCTCTTTTAGCGCTGACGAACAAGATGGTCAGACCCATTTAGCATTTCTAGTTAAGGCTTCAGCTACTGCTGTGAAGTAGTGAATTTTACTAACCATAAATGTCTTTGATGTGCTTGGAAAAAGTAGCAAGGTGTAGAACTCAAAAGAGCAATTACAAAATGGGTTAAAGGGAAGATGAAAATACTTCTACTGTGGGAGAATTACCCCCAATCCAAGAGCCAGAAATTACCCCTCTGTTGACTAGTATAAGAAAGCAGGGATCCTGTGTGAATTTGAAAGAATAAGGAAGGGAGTAAAAGTTGGTTTGATCATGTGTCTCAGTAGAATGAAAGAGGCCATCCTCTTCTGCTACCCTTTCACCCTCAAGCCCCCAAAAGTTCCGCCAGCAAAGTCTGCCTGGGCTTGGTAATGGATGGTAAATGTCTTAGATTCATAGAATCTAGGGTCAGAAGGAAACATTGAATCATGTAGTCTGACTTCCCACATAACACAGACCAACGAATTTCACCCAATAATGCCTGCACTGAGCCCAATAACTTTTGGTAGTACTAGAACATATTGCTTAGAAAGACAACTGATATTGATTAAAATATTTCAAGTAATGAAGAATCCAGTGCACCCCCTAGAAAGCTGTCCCGATAGTTAATAACCTTTAGTCTTATTTTCACTTTGAGCTGGATCTTGTTTCACACATACTGTTGAAGATTGGACTGTCCAGTGAATATGTCTCTACATTTTTAGGAGTTGGACTGTAACATTAAAATTGTCCCATATGTTAGTGAAACAGGGAAAAGCATTTGGGGATTCTTTACGGAGTGGCAGCATAAAAACATAAGGAAACTGATCCCTAGTGATTCTTATTACTGAAATTAATGCTAGTTAAAAATAATGTGAGTACAATATTTAATTCTCACCGTGGCCTGTGATTATCATCATGATGTTAGTGATTATTTGCTTGAGACAGGCAAAGAGCAGCGAGAAGGGGAAGAGATGAGGTTCAGGATTAGAGTGGAGGGCAGAATGATTTGAGGTCTTTAAATCAAGATTTGAGGACTTCAGTAACTCAGCCAGAGGTTATGGGTCTATTATAGGAGTGGATGGGTGAGATTCTGTGGCCTGCAACGTGCAAGAGGTCAGACTAGATGATCATGATGGTCTCTTCTGGCCTAAAAGTCCATGAGAAAGGAGTAAAGGAGTGAAGGATAGAGAGGGAAGAATTAAAAGTAAAAACCACGGCATCAACAGAAAGGTGGGGAACATGGTAGCCCAGAAGATTCATGGATTGGAGATTACAAACAGAATGAAGTGTGCTGGGGGAAGGGGAAGAGTGAGTGACAATGCTGGAGAGCAAGTGACGGTCAGAACAAGGTAATTCAGAGATCGATCTGGAAGAGATTAGTGTTTGGTAAAGACCAAATTAAACTAATGATGGAGACTGAAAAGCCAGTCAAATCTATGTTGCAGACTGAACAAGCCCTTTATTTCTTTTGATTCCTTTCCACCCAGACGCTTCTCAGTATCAATTCACAGCTCCACCATCCGTAGTGCCTCCCAAGCTTGCAACCTCAGTGTCTTCTTTAATTCTTCTCCCATTTCTCCCCCATATTCAGTCTCTTGGTAAATACTGTTGCTTCTTTGTCTTTTATGTAATCAAAATTTGCCCATACCTTACTTTTCCCACCACTAAAATTCTTGTCAATGCCTTGGTCATGTCTTACCTTGATTATTGTAGCCTTCTCTTCTCTTGCCTCCTAGATTCTCACCTCTGCCCCACTACAATCTATCCAAAATACTTCTGCTAAAGTTATTTACTTCTCCCGTCACTCTGAATATGTCCTCCTTCTACACCTTCATTACATACCTTTCATTCATATACTCATTCCCACAAATTGGGCTATGTGACTATTGCTATTATGCTATTGTTATTGTAATAACAATATTGTATTTAATGGGACAGGTTTTCAAATGCCAGTTCCCGTTTCTGCTCCCAGAAAATATGGGGGCAAATAGTTGCAGGCACAAAGTTACACCCACAATTATTCATAGGTGTGATTTAAATGTCTAAGCACCTGACTGCACCCCCAAATCAGGTGCTTAGACATGTAAGTGCCCTAAATTATGCCCACAATTATTTGCATCTACAAACTCTGGGAACAAAAACAGAGGGCATGTTAAAGGCCTGGAAGAAATGCTGGCACAAAGCGTACCAGAATATTGTAAGAAAATGATTGATCTCTGCAGATTCAGTCATGGAATCAAGCACAATCAGTTTTATCATACCAGCAGAGATTATTTCTAGACACCATAATAAAGTCTACATTCTGTATACACAATAAAGTACATATATTTATGTTCAACCCTTGGTGTCCTCAACAGAAGTTGTGGGGGGCATGGCTCAGAGTTCATGTCGTGCTCCCCGACAATACCCAACCCGGAGAAGCTGATGATCCACACAGCAGACCAAATTTGGTGATGAATTGTGGTCATGTGCCACTAGAGGAACGTGGCGCCTACACTAAGAAAAAGTAGAAATTGTAGCAAGTGTCTCAAAGACCCCTGGGCCGGATTTTCAAAGGTATGTAGGTGCCTCAGGATGTAGATATATGCTGGCTGGGATTTTCAAAAGTGCCTAAGCAGGTTAGATACTTAACTCCATAAAGCTCCCCTGATTACGTGCTTTTGACAATCCCACCAGGTGCCTCTCTGCATCTTTAGATGCCGAAATACCTGTGAAAAACAGGCCCCCTCTTCTGCAAAAGGACTGACCAGCATGAATCTTTTTGCTTGCACAAGGGGACTCAGGCTAAGTGTAAGAGTCCTTGTTGATGGACTGTTTTGCACAATTTGGGCTTTATGTAGCACCTTACATTTTTCAAAGGTCTGTGCAGACATTAATTAATCTATTATGGGCAAAGTGAAGCAAATGAGGAAACTCGGGCTGCAATTCAGGAAAGCCATGTGCTTAAATCAGTCCCTATTTGGGAATGCACTTAAACAAGTGCTTAACTTTAAGCAGATAGTTGAAGTTTTAGTCCATGCTTAGGTGCCTTCCTGAATGAGAGCCTCAAAGAGGACAGTGATGAGTGAATTTAGGATTTAAGCTGTCTGGGTTGTAATTATTTTTAATTTTTTTATTCACTTATGTAGATTTATAATTTAAGCACCTATCCCTGCCCAAAACCACTTTTCACACATTTAAAAATATACAGTACAATATATAAAAATGACAATATATAGACCATATATAATAGACTATCCATACAAAACATGATAATTTATCCTCTGTACTAGTAAAACTAAAATAACCAAAATATGGCAGTCCTTTCAACCCACCTCCTCCGAGCACATCTGGAAAACTAACGCATCTGGACTGGTGGACATATGAGGTACTCTATAACTGCCGTCACTGTATATGGGTGGATTTTAATCTTGACCACCCAGGGGAAATTTATAGTAACAAGCACCCTGAACTAGACCTTTCTATCTGCTGTCACACAAGTGACACTAACTGAGTGGCCCTGAGGCTACTTGTAATGATTAATAATTTTCATATTTTGGTGCTGCCTCATGAAAGGATTCTGAAAGTCTTAACACAGTGAATATACCTGCACATATATGCAAATAATCAGTATCTGGCCATTAGCAGCTTTAAGAGTAAGATTAAAAGATTTTTAATTAAATTTATGGGTGAGCTATGCTGACCTTTGGCTATTTTATTGTATCGTGCCTTGAGGTACGTACATGGAAAGATACTATAAAGTGCATTATATTGTGTCCCAGCTCTTGGTGATCAACTAGCTATTGCTATTTGAAACGCTATCAAAGTCGTTTCAATAGCAATATCATCTTCTTCAGTTCATCTGGCTTGAAGGCTGTGAAGGGAGCCTTGTTTTCAACTATATAGTCAAGCTCCTTGGCTTGTCTGTCTAGAACCTGCTGATATTGTAACTTGGACTGAGGTCTATTAAGAGCTCACTTATTTCATACAGAAACTTAGGCCAGACTGGCATGGTGATCCCAGCCATGAAAAGGAGGAGCCTGTCTTTGGAGGTGCTAAGCCCTCTTTCTTCACAGATAGACTCAGCCCCACACACACAGAGTTAAATCCCACAGAGTTGCCGTCCTATGCTCCCCTCAGTGTGGGAGGAGTCTTGGCCCCAACAGGCTGACACCTCACAGATTCCAGGCAATAGAACACAAGCCAACACATTCACATGAATGGCCTTCCCCTTTGCATCAGTCTCTAATGGCTCCTATGAAAGAACTACCCCCTTTCCAAGGTCAGATGAACTCTAGAGCTATTGCTGTAGCATTAGAAGTCTGCCAGGTTAGAAGAGGAGTACGCCATGTACAGCCTCCCCTTCTGTGACCCACAGATCGCCTACAGAGAGAACTCCACAGGCTCCAGAGACATGTGGCATGGGAAGGGGAGGGGATCCTTCAGCAGTGCTGCATCTCCCAACCACTTCCACAAGTTTTATTTTATCCATTTAATGCTCTTTTCTCTGCTCTCTCACGGACAGGAGAGGGGAACATTTAGATCCGAAGCAAGGTGCTACTCAGTGACAGTATTTGCATATATTTCCTATAGGAAACCCATGGATGGATGGTGAGTAGCAAATGGTTCCACATTCTAGCAGCCAGTACTTCCGAGCATACAAAACATGATGGATTAAAACCCTAGACTGTGACAAAATCGCAGAGGAAAGGCTGGACACGTGTGGGTTCAAAGATTGACATGTTTCTTGTTTAAATTTGCTGAGTGACAGTTTTCAAAGAACACACACTCGCAAATGTCTCTTTCGACAATACTTGGAAGAGTCAAAAGTGAAAACCTTTTCAATTTTTACAACCTTGCCTCTGTGGCAGGCTAAGTCATTTTGCCGACTTCCTGGGCAATTTATCTGGGATCAGGCTATTTCCCCAAGCATCCAGAAAAATCAACATTTTTTTTATGTTCAACAGGTTTGCAAACAGCATGAACAAAGGGCTACCTGGAAAAAAAATAAAGCATATTGCTAATGCTAGGCAAAGAAGCTGCAAAAACCAATTCAAACCAAGAGATGGCAAAAAAAAAAAAAAAAAGTGTGTGCGATCTTCTCCCATACACTTATTCACCACTCTGTATGTTTTTGACTTATTCCTGAAAGCTATGGCACTTGTAGTTTCACTTCCCACTGCCAAGAACTTGCTTGTGTTTCTTTTCTGTTATAGGCCAACAGAGGTTAATAAGTCCATTTGAGAAGATGTGAATATAATATGGATGTCACGGAGAAAAAAAATTAGACAAGTCAAAAGGGAAAGGATTATGTTTACATTTTTAAAACATCTGTTAATTGAGGTACTGATCCAAAGTCCACAATAGTCAATGAGATTCTTTATACTGACTTAGTCATCTTTGGATCAGGCCTTAAAACTTTACATTAATTCAGTTTTAAGGACCTGAGCCCCTGATTCAAACAAAACTTACATTGGCTTTGGTTGGGAGGTTTGCCTGAGTAAGGACTGCAGCATCTAGCCCTAAACTGTAAAATTCATCACACACTTAGGGTACGGTTTCAAAGTCTAAGCAGTCCGATACTGACTTAAAATAAGGCATTTTACATGGCTTTAATGGCAAAACCTTTCCTCAGTTTCACCCACAAATAACTCTGAACAACAAACTTAACTTTTCAAAACAAAAATAATTTCATCATTTTGTGTGGCATTAACACCCTGCTATTTCTATATGTTATCTATATTTTTCTTGTTGACATTCAACCAATTCAGAGCTAAAAATCCATCCTACACTTTTTCTGTGGGTCATAAATCATAAAAAAGGTTATATTTTATGAAAGCTGAAGCTGAGAAGTAAACAGCATATTTGTATCAAAAGAGTTTCATCTATTAAGCAGCAATGACAGGGCCCTCTGGGCCAAAATCTAGTTTTCTTACTTAAAAAGCTTAGTTCTTTTGTAGACTCCTGCAGGGACCTATAACAGTTGGAATTGGGTTTTTTATGCCTTTGAGGCCTCCAAATGAATGTTACGGTTTTCCATTATTTTCTTTTTCTTTTGAGAAAACTAGGCTACCTGCTTATTGCCTAAAACCTACACCCTGTGATTGTTCTGTTGTAAAATCTATCTTCTGCCCTTTAGTCTCACAGTTTATCAGTACCCTCAAAATTTCCTTTCCATTCCTCTCTGCACAGGAGGATTATTATACATTAGAAAATAAATGCCGCATGCAATTTCAGCTGCTGTATTTAAAATTAACATTATAGTTTACCTAACAGCCAGAGTTCTATAATTGCCTTTATAAGGCCTGCAACAATGTAAGTATATGCTTAACGTTGTACATTGTGAGTATCTGTCCAGCTATCCAGGAACCTATACATCCCACATCATCATGGTATCCTTCCATTATTTAGAGATAACAATGTAGAAAAAGTTGTTAGGATGCTAGCTTAGGACTCAAGAGACCTGGCTTCAATTCCCTCCTTTCTCACAAACTCCCTGTGTGACTGTTGGCAACTCACATAATTTCTTTGTGTCTTAACTCCTCATCTGTGAACTAGGAATGACAATACTTCCTTATGGCATGGGGTATTGTGAGAATAAATACATTAGAGATTGTGAGATACTCTGATACTATGGTAATAGAGGTCATATCGGTACCTAAGGGTACGTCTACACTGATACTCCTTTCGGTGGCATGTAGAGTACATATACTATATGGGTATAAATAGCAGTGTAGATGGTGGGGCATGGTTTAGATGAGTAAAGACATGTCTGAATCCTGTGGATATGTACCCTACATGGCTCTCTACTCCCCAAGCAGTGACTCCCCATCTACACTGCTAATTTTAGCAGTGTACTGTTCCGTAGCTACCTCCCGCTGCAGGGCCCTTTCTCCACCACAGGGATCTGCCGGCGTCTTTCCCCACCACAGTGAAAGATTCTAGCAGGGGGGAAAGGCTCTGGCAGGGTGAGGCAGTGGGGTACAGCTCCAGCAGCTGCCCGCTGCCATGCCTTTCCCCCAGCCTCAGCATTTCACTCATGTGTAGCTACACACTGCAGTGAGGACACAGGCTGTGTCTACATAGCACAGCATTTGCGGGATATGTAGGGTATGTGTAGTTACATGCCACTGTGAAAAGCAGTCTAAGATATTCCCATTGATTTCAAAGAGGCTACTCCCTCTGCACAAATTTAAGCCTGTGCTTAAGTCTTTGCAGGATCAGGACATTAATGTATTGCCTTTACCCTGTTTTACCTAGCAAAAAACCTCCAAACTTAATAGGCCAGATTCCTCCCTGATGTAACTCCATAGATTTCAGTCAAGTTGCACCAGGAATGAATTTGGCTCAATACCTACAGCAAGTCTTCTCTGACTCCTGTAAATATGAGAGCAGTTGAAATTCTCTGGAGCATTTTGAAAGGTATTGTATAAGTAAAATCAAAGCATCAGTCTGAAACTTGCTTTTTAAATTTCTGCCTGCTATTAAAATGTTAGTACTAGTGCATCTTAAGCTATTAAAAGATGATGGACCTGTCCTTGTCTCAGTGATGTAATTTACAGCTGTGAATATATATATGATACTATAATTACATCACAAGTATGGGTTCAGAGTCAGTAAATTCACCACCTCTAAACTAGTGGAATAATCACTAACAATTAACAAAATGATATATCCAAGTCACAGTAATCTTTTTACCCACTTCGAACATATATTTGTTCTTTTGATGTCTTGTGTGAATAGGAGTGCTTTATCTGACTGATGATGGGCTAAACAATGGTTCAGAGTTGTAATATAGAACTCAATTTGCTGGAACTATCATCTGAAAGGTTTGGACAATTTATTGAACACTGCAGATGAAAGAAAGAGGAAAAAAAATTTAAAAACTGACCACTTCTAAAATGAAGAAAATAGAGCAGTAAAGGGTATTGTAATATACTTTAATCTTCCTTAATGTAGGAAAATATGAAATGCCATTAAAGCCTCCTTTGAAATGGATGTGTCCATATTGCTTGAGCACCAAAATCTCGTTAATGAATCTATTGTTAAGGCAAATAAACAGGAAAGCAGCAAAAAAGGAGTGATGTATGTATTCTACTACCTAATTCAGAAGATGAAAGGGGAGAAAAATTAAAGTTAAATTCATATAAATATTAGAGCCAAGGAGAATAGTTGCAGGTGTAAAAAAGGGGGGGGGGGAGTGGGAGAAGCGTGAATTTTCATTCAATCTGCAAGTCAGAACAGGGAGACATTTTTTGTACAAGAGCAAAGTCAGGCAAGATGAAAGCTTTTCAAGGGGCATGGTAATTAACATTTTAAAAGGTTTTAGCAATAAAATAATGGTTCCACAATAACAGCAATTTAACCATTTTATTTGAGAAATTAAACTGATTGCAAGTGTTCATTTGTTAGAAGTGGCATTTACTGCATTTGCAAGAAGTTATCAAATCATGTTTCCATTTTAATAGTTTTTTTATATGTATTCAACATGCAGAAAGAAAAATGACTGTTGCTGTGATTTCTCTGAAATGTTCTGTGAAACAATGCCTGGTGCCGCATCTTTAATGCACAAACCTATTTTAAAGGATTGTTTGTTACCAAACAAGACACTGCTAATAAATCTCAGATCAGAGTCATACAGGTATCTAAACAGATAGCTAGGCAGATAGATAGAAGAGGGGAATAGTAAGATATACTGATTTTTATTTATTGTGTTATTAGTATTTAGCAGACTGACTGGTAAACTTTTCCAGAAAGCAAAAGATAGGTATCAAGTTAACAGTAAGGGAGTGCTAGACAAATGAGATGACATAATGTTAGAATGGGTGCGAGGGACTATGCTAATGTCTGTGTTAAGCTCCGGAGCAGATCAAGTAGATGTTTCCAGAAACCTGAATAGATTTATGCCAAGGCCTGGTCTTCACCTAAAACTTAGGTCAAAAATTCACACCCCTGAGAGACTTAGTTAAGCTGACCCCACCTTCAGTATAAACACTTCTAGGTTGATGGAAGAATTCTTCTGTTGACCTAGCTGCTGCCTCTCAAGGGGGTGGATTAACGACAGCAACAACAACAAAACAAACCTTCCATCGCTGTAGCAAGTGTCTACTTTATGACCCCTCAGTGGCACAGCTGCAGCACCATCGCTGTGCCGCCGTAGCATCTGTAGTGGAGACATACCCTGAGTTTAACGCAACTTTATGGGTTCCCAACCTGGAGATTGCAACCCCCAAGGGTGAAACAGGTCCCAGAACTTATTTTGGCTGTAACACAGGGGTCATGGTATGGGAAAGGTTGAGAATTGCCGCGCTAGTGCAACTGATAAAAGCTTGGTGGTTTCTATGCTGACTAGCCTGTCTGGTGTGTGCTTATTGAATATTACAGAAAGAAACAAGTATGGCTTTTGCCTGCCACCCTATGTTTTCCTTAAGTCTGAGGTGATGAAACTTTTCATAGATCTGCTGATATGAAGTTATCACAGAGAAATACTGAACACAATTTACACATTCGTGACTAGGTTTCTGCTCCCATTGAGGTCAACAGCAAAGCTCATGTTGAGCTCAATGGGTGCAACAATGGGCTTATTTTATAACAAACCTCAAAAAGCTGCCACAAAATATACAGTATGGGTCCAGTTCTGTGCCAGTTGAACTCTGAACAAAGAGCGACTGATTAGGTCCTTTCTCTCTGCATCCCTTGCAGTAATTAAATAATTGCATGGATAAAGTGAACAAAACATATATCATCTCAGCCAGACTATCCATTTAATTGTGTAAATGTAATTTACTTGACAGATCTACTACAGTATATGGTATGTTTATGTCTAATGAATTTGTATTTCCAGCCCATATATTTTAACTTTGTGATTGCATTACTTATTTTGTTAAGAGTCCACAAGCCAAGTGAACATGTATGAGATAGTGATAACGCACTGTTCTGCTTTCTACATCTAGCCAGATCAGAATATATGATAAGATTAGATCTTGTAGCTGACAGTGGCATGTGTTCTTTTTTTCCTTTTCAATGTGCATTGCTCAAAATTGAGCTATTTCAATTTTCCTTTTAAAATTGTAAGCTTTAACTCTCAGAGGTGGGAACTGGGGCAGAGGAAGCTTCACAGTAACAGAATTGTGTGTTAAAGTTGCTGCCTGGGTGTGGACAGAAATAGGATTTCCAGAAATGAACTGCTATTTTGTGAGGCACTAACACAGAAATGTACAATGGGAAATGGGAGCTTAAACTCTGCTTCTCACACAGAACTGAACTGTCTGTTCTGAAAAAAAAATAAATTTGAAAACAAGTAATTTTCCTCTGGTGATTGTTTAATTGATGTTTACTTGCCAAACCAAAGCAAACATTGTCAATATAAATTAGAGTTTGTGGGCTGAATTCATCCTTGGTGTAACACTATACCTATCTATCTATCATGGCATATGAATGATATTTATATTGATGGAGTGACACCTGGGATGAATTTGCTCCTATATGATCACATTTATATTTTTAAAAAACACAAAAGATTTATGTCATCTCTTTAAAAAGAAAAAGTCATGTATTTTAATGGCAACAGCTTGCTGAAGGCTAAAGGTTAGGTCCACTGAGTGGCTAAAAAAGTTTTGGCAAAGGTTATCAGAACTCATCCTACTGCATAACCAATGATGTCTACAAGTCCATCCAGACTTCTGGTGGCCCTTCACCCTAACCTGAAACACACAGTGGTCTAACTGAAAGCTCCAAAAGAGAATTAATTTCTCTTCTATTAACTGACCTTTAGAGTCTATCAGGGATTCTGTGTACTAGCAAGAGTTTTAATCTATGAAACTAAAGGTTAAAAAACCTGCAGTCTTCCCTTTCTGTCCAAAAAGACTGCAATTTTAAAAATCCAATCATGCTAGGTATGCCATTTTAAATGCAACAGCATATTGAAATTAGTGAAACAGTACAGGGAAATATTTTAATAATGCAAAAACTTGAGAAAAATATCTTTATACCAAAATTTTACCCATATGGTATGGAAAACGAATGCATTGTGTTGGATGTTGGCATCAAAATGTTTGCTATCCAGTTTGGTTTTTGTTTGTTTGTTTCTTTTTGGTTTGGTCAGGTTTCCCAAAAACAAAGTATCTTTGTGCTACCTATAGAAGCAGATCAAAGCTCTGTTCCCTCTAAATAGCTCTTTGCTAGTAATGTAGCAACACTGGAGGGATGAGGGGACATCATCTAACCTCCTAAATCAGATAGAGCCCAATCTAATGTCCAGTGAAGTCAAAAGGAGACTTTCCAGTGACTTAAGTGAGTGCCGGATCAGGCCCCTAATTTTCATCCTTTTTGTGTGTGTGCTAACTGTTAACAAGTGACATTTCATATGGCAGCCCTTCTATTATACATTTAGCACTTATTCCATGCTTTACAGATAAGCTGTTTGCAGCCCAGCACTTCCCTAATTTTTTTTTCCTTAGCTTTCTAATTCTCCTCTTCACCCCAATTCAGCTGCAAACTTCAATTATCTCTAGTTAAAAACTGTGAGAGCAGCGAGTAGCACCTGGCATGAGTGCAGGCTGTAAAACATCTGCTAGCACAAACTGCAAACCTGAGGAAAATTCAAATACCTAGGCTTGCTTTGTTGTGATTTGTTTGTTTTTGGTTTTGCAGATATCTTAACCTTTTCAGCATTTTTGTCACAGTTCCCGAGGGGACAGATGCTTTTGGTCCATGTCAACAACAATTTATTTATCCTAGAAAGTATATATTATTCTAATTTCACTTTTAGCTTTAGCCCAGTGCTGGGTTCTGAATGTAATAACTAAATTCCATACTGACAACATGACTGTGACTCAAAGGTGTGACTCTCAAGACCTGACAAAAACTCCACTATGAATGGTTAGAGGTGTCCTCCCAGCCACCCCACGCAACTCTAAACATGGAAGTTAGATCACTCTATGCTTTTAGAAGCACTGTCTTTTAAATAAAATTGCAAGATGGTGAATATAGTGCAGCCTGAAACAAAAGCATAAGTGATCTTTGGCAGATTACTTGCAGGAAGTATGGCCCATTTCAGAAAATCAAAGCAAAGAAAAACATTGACGACAATTCAGAGGCCTAATGTATTATTATGGCTTTTTATGGATTTTATATATAATTTCCTGTAAAAGTTAAGAGGTTGAAGTGATCTCTTACATTCAGCTACATTATCAGCATAGCACCAAACAATTTTCTACATCTTATTATGTTCACAGTTGACATATTATTAGAGAAATGTGCAGCTGTCTTACTCTGCTATTCATTTTCTCATTACTATTTTATAAATATATGATTAACAGTTATTGCAGCTGCCTAATTCACATTTATTGCAAATGCAACCCCACAAATGAATGCTCAAAGCAAAGAGATGTGGTTTTAGAGTAATTTAAATTTTACAGTTCCATTTACCCTGCTTTTTAATTTACTGTATAATGACCCTATTAGAATAAAACACATCTGGAAGTTCTTTGGGGAACATTTAATTTTCTGTGGCTTCAGTACTAACAGAACTTGTACCATAAAGGCCACAGATGCTTTGAACACTGTACAAATTTTCACATTTCATGCCAAGATGCTGGTTAATTGTACAGATGAGACAATTACAGCAAGGCAAAAGATAAAGTTCCTGTATATTGAAAGTGAATGAAAGAACTTTGACCTCAGAAGAACATTGCTGTTTGGTAAGGACTATATTTTACCCTCACGTATTGTCTGTGGACACAATTCCCACTGAACTTTGCATATGAGGGCAAAATGTGGCCGTAAGTTTTCACTTCAAAAGCAAACAATTTTTCACAGCTCCAAGACCTCTGATTTGTCCCAGTACCCTTTTAGGTAAAAAGGAGATGCTAGCCTCCACGTCCGACTGTTCTTCATAGTAATTCCCTAATCTTTTTATCATCGCTGTTAAGTAAAAGAGTATAGCAATGAGACCAGTGAAGGTTTCGGAGGTCAGTCAGTGATTCCTTATGTATTTCATATTTACAGTCTGTGCTAAAGATACAGATGCTCTGAATCCCAGATCCCAGCCTGCCCTATTAACAGAATCATCCTGAGAATTTGAAATTGATTTGAATATTAAATACAGATCACTGCAGCAGAGCTCTTTTACAAGAAATAATGTGAATGCATTCTCATTGATTAGTTAATTTATGTTCTACAACTAATCGAAACACAAATCTCATTAGCCACAGGTCAGTAGACTGAGGGGTGGGGGTGGGCAGTGGGAGAAAATCATTTGGATAGCCCAGTTAGCTGTAAAGATATAATTATAAAACAAATGATTCTAAAAGCCACTGCCTTGATCAACATGGGCAGGCCTTTAGAAATTCAGTGTCAAAAAGCCACTGCTGTCCTATGTATTATCTATAATATTAGTCTTAAATATGTTTTGACTAGCATGGTTTCCTGCACTCATATATACAAATTGCTGTTGTTACCATACTACCTGAGGGTGTATGCATGCGTACACACACACACACACACACACACACACACACACACGCACACTTTGCTTTATTTCCCCAAAATATTTACAGAGCATATAAGCCGCTTTAAACAACCATCATCAACGTTAATTGACTGTGACTGCCATATAATAATAAAAATTCTATCGCCCCACCCTCCCCTTTTTCTTCTATGTGTCCACAACTTGCAATAAAACACACGATTTTTAAATCATTGTTATGACATCACCAGTTCAGAGATTTATTGCCTATAATTTTGGGTTATCCTTTCAAATCTAATTTCCCATGATTTTGCTGCTATTATTTATATATCTGTAGAGCACCCTAGGCTTACATGGGTGTTTTCCAGACAAATAAATGACACTGTCTCTGCTCCCAGGCATATGAATATGGGAGCTTGTATACTAGAAGCATTCAGACAAGTGGGCTAGACTGTGATTCATTGCTGACAACTGTTTGATGAATTAGCATTTGATAACTATATTTTACTAGAAATTATTTGTTAATTAAATTAACTTTTTCTACCTGCTCTGTAGGTTTTTCCATTTAGATTAAAATTTACGGGAGTTAAGCTAAAAGTCCATATGTTGCACTAAAATTTTAGTCTGAAGTTTTAACAATAAAGTTTCAGAAAAACTGAAGTATTATTCCAAGCAGATCGTTTCATCTATTTACAATAAGCTATGTGCAGTAATTGCTTTATGCTATGTTAAATGCTTAAAATAAGATTCTGTATGGAATGATAATAATGAACCCTTCGGCATTGCAAAGCACTGTCAAACATTAACACTCCAAAAACCCATGAGAGAGAGGCAAGCAAATATCACCTCAATTTCACAGCTGGGGAAACTGAGGCACATATATGGTAAGTGGCTTCCCCAAGGCCACATAGCAAGTCAGTGGCAGCACAAGGGTTAGAACTCAGGAGTTCCCATCTTCTGATACTTGTGTTCAGTACATTAGATAAAATTTGCATAGGTATTGACTTAAACATACAAAATCCAAGAAATTCACCTAGGACATTTCATGCCATCATTAGCCCTATCCATTGTGCAATAGTAATGTAGAAAATATGGTACTGTTTCCAGATAACTAAACCACCTGATGGGAATCAGGCCCCACAGACATGCATGTTGAGGGTACCCTTTGGGCAGATGTCCCCCAACCCACTCAGAAGGGTTTATAAGCCGCCTTCATAGCAACAGTCCCCACAGAGTTCTCTTTGCTGGTCCAGGGATCCACATGGGGAAAGGGCAGGGATTGTAAGAGAAGTTGGCAGGTCAGCAGTAGCAGTGGGGGTACATCCAATTGTCCCCTGCTATGGCTCCTTTAACATAGCCTGTAGATATATTGTCTTTCCCATGACACACATCCTTTCCTCAGCAAAAGTCTTCCTTTAGGAGTCTGTTGGATGTCAGAGCTATTAGAGAGATTATGGCCATACGTAGACGGTCTTCCACTGTTCCCCCAAGGCCCATCCTGGAAGGAGGCAATCCCTCTCTTATTCATCCTAAAGGAATAATATAGCGACGCTCCAGGAGGGTTTTACCATGGTAGGGAGAATCTAGAGTTACAGAGAAGGGCTGGGCGAGCTACAAAGTGGGGCTGGGCACGGGTGCAACATTGGTTGCACCCCCACAACATGCTGACCAGCACAGCTGAGCTGCTGGGCCAGGTGAACTAGTCCATGCCAAGGAAAGGGCTGAGGCAAATGATTCTCCTTACCATAAGACAAAGGGGAACTAAGAACTGTGTTTAATTGTGTCTCAGGCTGTGGCTTTCTGAGACATAATCTTATTCTGGATTGCTTCTGGGGCAGCACATCTGCACACTGACCCTTGTTCAGGACTTAGAGCAAAGCCCCAGTTTAGCCCTTAAAACAATACAATCTAGATCTATAATCAGTGTGGATATGTTATGGCCGGCACGTGTATGTAACATATTAACTGCCTTTGTTAACAACAAGGAAGGATAGGATAGATCAATGATAAAAGATCAGATGAGATACAGTTCACTTTCAGACAATAAAACTGTAACAAAATGGGGCTTTCTACAAACACTGAAGCTATATAAAAAAAAAGCTGTTCCTCTTTACAATAGATGGGGACCTATCTACACAACTCTTATGTCATCATTATGAGATTTGGGATGGGAACAAAGAAAAAAGTATATGAAACGTAATTAATTCTAAACATTCTTGTCATGTGGGTTTAATATTTAATGTAGTCTATGTGCTTGTGTATCTTTTTTAAAAAAGCAACAGAAAAATAAAATAAAGGGAAAATATGTCACAGATATCAAATCAGATATGGTTGCAATGGAATATTTCTTCTTAGAATTGTGGGAAACATTTATTTAGGTGCTTAAAGGTTCATCAAGCCTCGATACTTCCCAAAGCAGCATAGCAGAGATTTATGAGAGGCCATGGAGGTCTCAGAAGCTCTCTGGTCTAATAGCAGTTAGAGAAAAAGCCTGAAAACTAGGAGGTTGATATGTTTTATTCTCAATTAATTCAGTGACTCATTGTGTGACCTTTGGGAAGTCACTTGACCTCCTTCTGCATCCCTCTACCCACATGAAAAATCAGTAAATAGTAGGACTTCATTGAAAAGCAGATACTTAAAACTGAATTGTTCCTGGATAAACAAATGAGAAAAACAAGCAACAAAGAAAGGCACCATTCAAAAGTCATCCAATGACCCCATTATTCATGGATCATTAGTGTAATAGGCCACATGGGATCCATAAAAGGCATTTTTGCCTTTTATGTCATTGAGTATTTAAAGAATGATAATCCATATATTATTGAAACAATATTCACTCTAGCAACTCCTTCAAAGCTACTTTATGTGAGTCTGAGTATTTCAAAAATAATAAGCCATGTATAGTCCATATATCTGCATATGACTTACCATCTTAGGGAATAGAAACTAGAGTGCAAATGCAAAGATGACACCTTTAAATCTCTGAACTGAAAACATCTAATTCATTTTATGATAAGTAGTTGGTAAATGTTCATTTTATTAAGTTAAAGACATTCATTAGTGCTAATTTGAAAAGTTATGAATGCTGCTTCTCCCTGCAAAAATGTGTTAACAAGTTACATGACTTAAAATACTGGAAGTCAACCAAAATACAAACAAAAACTGGAATTCACAACGCCTGAGCAAAATATTCACTATGTATTCAAGCTGCATCATTATGTTCCTTACTCTTCATTTGTACCTTATCCATAAGCCTTTGTGGGCAAGTACCTCACATTCATATCTGTCTGTAAAGTGTACAGAAAACTATTGTCTTGGTATTAGTACCACTAATAATAATGCAACAAAACCAAAGGTCATCTTAATCCTCAAGAACACCACAGGCTGCCTATAAAACTGAGCTGAGAACCTTCCTACACATGGCTGGCATCTTTAAATTATCTCGAGTTGTACAATATGGGTGTGGGCATATTTTAGGGACAACAGGATGGGCATTGTAATACAACATATTTGGTTGACTATAAATTAATACATTATAGCAATTTTATTTTAAAAAAAATAATTTGTAAAATTCAAGTCAGTACAGAGACCAAGACACTGACTGGTGGAGAATGACCTTAGAACTGATGGGGAAATCTTTTTTGTTTGTGTGATGTTTCACTCCATATTCTTTATGAAAATATGCTTATGATATGAATATGACACAACTGAGATATACTTTAGGCAAGATGGCTCATGTGAGATATCATTGGAAAGGTTATGATTTACTGAATGTGATTATCTAATGTGTGTGCCCGTATCATTTCTGTATCTAAAATTAGGAATATTAACTTTATATCTGTACGTTGGAGACAGCCTACGAGCAATGGTTGCCACAGCCATGCAGAGACATGGGTCCGAGTCACCTGATATTTTGGATGAAAATGAAAATGCTTTCATTTTTGTTGATTTTTGTTGTTGGGTTTTCATAAAAAAACCTAAATTCCAAAAAACAATCTTTTTTTTTCAATTTTCGGATGTTGAAAACAAAAGAAAGTTCAGTTTCTGTTTTTTTCAGTGAAAACCTGAAAAAGGCCAGTGAAATCATATGTTTTGTAAATATATATATATATATATATGTATTTCTGTGCAGCTTTTTCACCATAAAAAATTTGAAATGAAAATTTTAAACTACCTGTAGAGGAGTCCCACACTAAATTTGCTAATGCTAATTTGCTTATCCCTCAGAGAACACTCAACTGCAATCTAAAGGGGCAGGATTTGAGTTTAAATGATTGCTCTCCCATGAATATACACTACATATATCAGAGAAACTAAAATCCAGACTGATTCAAATATGGAACATCTAGTTTATTTCTATGCTTATTAGTAGCTATTTCCCCAGTGAAATTAAGATGTGGCCCTCACTCCCTTTGGTTGCTGAATTTCTCTGTAAAATATAAAATACAAAATCCCATAATATGTTAATATCAACCAAAATGCCCAAAAGATCAACCAGATCAAGACAGACAAAGGCCAACGTTTTCAAGTATGGATGCCTAAAGTTAGGCTCCTAAATCCATGCATAAGCATTTAAAACAAAGGTGGTCTGATATTCAGAGTTGCTGAGCCCATTGAAGCAAACATGAATTGCGGTCAATTAGGGCCGGATTTCCCAAAGAGCACTGCTTCTATTTATGCACCAAAGTAAGTGTTTGGTTATTGGAAAGAGCTCAGATTGTTGAATGCTGAGTTCTCTTGAAAATCTGACCATAGATGCCTCTGTGGCACAATGGGAGGTGCTGGGGGCTGAATGCTTTTGAAACTCTGGCCCTTATTTAGGTGCCTAAAAGAAAGCTGAGCTCTTTGGACAATCTAGCCCCAACGATGAGCACTTGAAAATACGTCCCTGAGTACTTCTGAAAACTCGGCCCTTAAGGGCTACATATTGAACCAAGGGAAGGGGGCCTATGAAAATGCATCAAGAACTTGAGTTCCGTGGAAATGCAAATGTTTTATCAATAAATAATTTCTTCTGTTTCTTTAGATGTGTTCTGCCCCACACACTGTCCAAGAAATACCAAGTCTGCCTTTTTTCTAGGGAGGAAGGTGTAGATGCAGCTTTTTTGTTGTTGTTGTTTTTGCTACTCTGGCACTAGTTTTAACTTTGTAAGGGAAGGGAACCAGATTTTATTACCCTGTGATTATGCAGCTGTTACTTAAGGGGTGGGAGGTGGGGGAATTATGAATATGAAAAGAGGCTTTGCACCAACTATAATCTTCCTGTTTAATAAACACAGCCACACTCTTGACAAATTTTGAAAAAAACTGTAATATTGTATCAAAACACCCATGAATCTGTTATATACCTTTTCTGTGTCTTTTTCCCTTTCACAGCTGATTACCCAGGGTGCACAGTAGCTATGTGTAAACAGAAGCTTTTTTCTTTTCTAGCCAGCCATCTCTCTCTTCTTCTTCTTCCTGTCTGACTCACTCACTGATGCCAGAATCCAGTATTTGTGGTATCACAATTGCTTCCATGGTGATGGTTGCAAAAATAAATAACTAAATAAATAAATCGAGCCATAAATTTCTATAGAAGACTGACAACAGCAGCTTGTCAGAAGGGAGTTGGATTTGTGATTTTTACTTAGCTTTATGTCTCCTTCTGTCAGTATAGAAAGTGCTTGACTAAAATTCCTTTTTTTAATTTAATTTCTAATTTCTATTGTTCTTCTAATGTTTCACATTCATTTTGCTTTGGCCTACTGGATGAGGAAATCTTTGCATAGTATCTTGGGTTTGGAATGGCATAACGAAGTCCTCCAAAGCTAAATGTCAACAGTTTCCAATGCATGCGCCCTTTTGCCCTCTCTATGCATTGCCTTGTCTGGCTTTAACCAAATGAAATTGGAAAGCACTGATTCTGATCTCTGGCTTTACACTGGTAGAACTCTACTCCAATGGCACTGCTCCCATTTTACACCAGTTTAAGTGAGATCTGGAGTGAGCCTCTAGATTTTCCCCATTTCTTTAATTTGGAGCATATTGGACAAAGCTGCCATTCTCTTCAATGGTCCAGGTTCTGCCCCAATCTTTTATCCTTTATATGCCAAGACCCCGTCCATTAGTAGAGATGCTCTCTCATTCTCCTCCTGCTGGGTGAGGAGAGGAATATGGAAAGTTTGCTCAAAACTTACAACAATTTTGCCCCAGAAAATAATCAACAGGAAACGATCAAAGAACTGGTATCCTTACCCTGCCTCCTAAAACCCATATGTGCCATGGCCTCAATCCACTCCATCAGTGAGAAGCGCAGATCTACAAACTGCTCCTGAACCTCAGTGTCCCATGACATGGGCCAGCTCCCCATCTTGTCACACATTTGCAGATTTTTATGGAGGAACGAAAGAACAGGCAGAGGCAGGAAACTGGTACTGCAATCTTGTCCCTGTCACCGAATGTGTGATTATTGGGGGGGTCAGAAAAGAGCTGGTGCTCTCAGTTCAACACCTAGTAAAGAACACACAACTTACTGAGCACCCTGCCTAACTATACTGCCCAAAGATGAAGAATCAAATTGGCCCTAGATACTCAACCCTCTTCTCACTGCCAAGGTGGTCTGCCCTGATCAGGGAGGAGATCCATTAATAGGACAGGTTTCAGAGTAGCAGCTGTGTTAGTCTGTATTCGCAAAAAGAAAAGGAGGACTTGTGGCACCTTAGAGACTAACCAATTTATTTGAGCATAAGCTTTCGTGAGCTACAGCTCACTTCATCGGATGCATTAATAGGACAGTGTCAGGAAGCTTGTATTGATGCTGCCCCTTCTTTAACTTTTCTACAGTTAAACAGAGGTCTGCAGACTGCTTTCATAGGTCCTAACTTTGCTTCCAGGGCCAGATCCTCAGCTGATGTAAAGTGGCATACTTCTGTTGAAGTCAATGGAGCTCCTTTGATTTATACCAGCTGAGGATCTGACCCTTTATATTTTTAACCTAAATGAAATATTATTATGATGCTCACTACATGTATATTTTTATTTTTCCTAATTTGGTATGTAACCACCACAAATACCACCCAAGTTCTCCTCAGGGCACTGATAGCCATGGTAATACTATAGACATTCTTTCCGCTTTATCAGGAGAATTTACTCACAGCTGCAGTCATACTGAGACATCAGCTAGGATATTCAGCCAGGCAGGTTAAATGCTAATTTCCTTTTACTGTACCATTTTCTAACCTCCTTCCATGAATCAAAGTGAGTAAAAGGTTCTTCACTTACAGACATAATACAAATTGAACAAATTACGTTACTTAACTGAGGAAGAACCAGCCAGTCTATTGATTTCTTGTTTGGCTTCAAATTTTCCTTTTTTAATTAATATGAATTTGTAAAGGGGATTTTGGATTTTAAAATGTTGTGCTCCATATATTTCATTAGTAGATTTCAAAATAACCTACTTGGATAGTGTGGTTTTTTTGCTCTTTATTTTTTAAAGTAAATGGGCTGATTCTGCTCTCACTGACATCAGTGTAACTAGGGAAGTCAATCCAGTTACACCATTTTAAAACTGGTGTGGATGCACAATCAGTCCTCATGGTGTTAGAGTCATAGAATCATAGAATAACAGAGTTGGGAGGGACCTCTGGAGGCCATCTAGTCCAACCCCCTGCCCAGAACAGGACCAATCCCAACTAAGTCATCCCAGCCAGGGCTTTGTCAAGCCTGACCTTAAAAACCTCTAAGGAAGGAGATTCCACCACCTCCCTAGGTATCGCATTCCGGTGTTTCACCATCCTCCTAGTGAAAAAGCTTTTCCTAATATCCAACCTAAACCTCCCCCACTGCAACTTGAGACCATTACTCCTTGTCCTGTCATCTGCTATCACTGAGAATAGTCTAGATGCATCCTTTTTGGATCCACCTTTCAGGTAGTTAAAAGCAGCTATCGAATCCCCCCTCATTCTTCTCTTCCGTAGACTAAACAATCTCAATTCCCTCAGCCTCTCCTCATAAGTCATGTGTTCCAGATCCCTAATCATTTTTGTTGCCCTTCGCTGGACTCTCTCCAATTTCGCCACATCCTTCTTGTAGTGTGGGGCCCAAAGCTGGACACAGTACTCCAGATGAGGCCTCACCAGTGTCGAATAGAGGGGAACGATCACGTTCCTCGATCTGCTGGCAATGCTCCTACTTATACATCCCAAAATGCCATTGGCCTTCTTGGCAACAAGGGCACACTGTTGACTCATATCCAGCTTCTCATCCACTGTCACCCTTAGGTCCTTCTCTGCAGAACTGCTGCCTAGCCATTCACTCCCTAGTCTGCAGTGGTGCATTGGATTCTTCCGTCCTAAGTGCAGGACTCTGCACTTGTCCTTGTTGAACCTCATCAGATTTCTTTTGGCCCAATCCTCCAATTTGTCTAGGTCCCTCTGTATCCTATCCCTACCCTCCAGCATATCTACCACTCCTCCCAGTTTAGTGTCATCCGCAAACTTGCTGAGGGTGCAATCCACACCATCGTCCAGATCATTAATGAAGATATTGAACAAAACTGTCCCCAGGACCGACCCTTGGGGCACTCCGCTAGATACCGGCTGCCAACTAGACATGGAGCCATTGATCACTACCCGTTGAACCCGACAATCTAGCCAACTTTCTACCCACCTTGTAGTGCATCCATCCAGCCCATACTTCTTTAACTTGCTGACAAGTTAAAGTGTTGGAAAGATAAAACAGGTGGTAGAACACACCCAAAAGAGTTTAAGCCCTGGTCTACACTAGGAGTTTAGGTCGATTTAGCAGCGTTAAATCGATGTAAACCTGCACCCGTCCACACGATGAAGCCCTTTTTTTCGACTTAAAGGGCTCTTAAAATCGATTTCCTTAATCCGCCTCTGACAAGTGGATTAGCACTTAAATCGAGGAACAGAGTATGAAGTGGTTCTCTGGATATGAAAAGCAGCCATTAAATTCCCAGTTCTTTTAGATGGCTCATGAATCATGATCATCAGTAACACATTTTAAAAGATGACAATTTGCTATTTAAGGAGTACAAGATGAGAGGGAATTCAAGAATGAACAAAGCTGTGGCACATTTCTCTTTCAATGGCAGCACTGACAGCATGAAGAGGAAATGTTTAATACTAATGGAGACTTTAAAATTTTTTAGATAGGGGATATTTTGGGAAGTATCAAAAAATTGTCGAAGATTGGTTTTAAAATGTAGGAACAAATTTTCAGCTGCAGTCTCTAAAAATATATGTGCAGCTGTTTGTAGAGATGAAACATGCACAAATGCAGGCTTTGGAAACACAAATACTTAGATGCGAGTGCTTGTGAGTGAAGACTTTGAGTTTGCAGCTGAAAATTTCATTCTAAAGATTTAACTCTCCAGGCAAACCAAAATTGCTTATTCTTAGCTGAGGTCTGCACAGTGATTAAACAGCAATTTTAGCAACAGGAAAAGGCCAGACAGCCCAACTTGTATGGAATTGTTTGGCTGACCCTGATCTCATTTCCACCATACCAGTTTTCTCCAGAAACCTAGCCTTATCTTGAACTACTCACAGTCTTTGCCTCAGTTGCCCTACCTATAACTTATTACATAATTTCATTACATATTTTGCATGAAATGTACGAAATTGCTTTTAGTTTTCTGATGTCTAGATTGTTATTATTCTAAATTATTTCAGGGTGCCCACAAGTATGCTAAGTACTTCTCAGAAAATGCATACAGGACAGGATCCTGCCCTGAAGAACCATATTCTGCAAGACTGTGTTCCCTGTTAGAGATGAGCGAATACTAGTATTCATTTTGATGGTATTCACAACCCCTTTTTCTTGCCATGCATGCAAGTGAACTATTGTTCCCAAGATCATAAGAACATAAGAACGGCCATAGTGGGTCAGACCAAAGTTCCATCTAGCCTACTATCCTGTCTTCCAACAGTGGCCAATTGCCAGATGCCCCAGAGGGAATGAACAGAACAGGTAATCATCAAGCGATCCATCCCCTGTCACTCATTCCCAGCTTCTGGCAAACAGAGGCTAGGGACACCATTCCTGCCCATCCTGGCTAATTGCCATTGATGGACCTATGCTCCATGAATTTATCTAGTTCTTTTTTGAACCCTGTTATAGTCTTGGCCTTCACAACATCCTCTGGCAAAGAATTCAACAGGTTGACTGTGGGCTGTGTGAAAAAAATACTTCCTTTTGTTTGTTTTAAACCTGCTGCCTATTAATTTCATTTGGTGACTCCTAGTTCTTGCGTTATGAGAAGGAGTAAATAGCACTTCCTTATTTACTTTCTCCACACCAGTCATGATGTTATGAACCTCAATCATATCCCCCCCTTAGTCATCTCTTTTCCAAGCTGAAAAGTCTCTGTCTTATTAATCTCTCCTCATATGGAAGCCATTCCATACCTCTAATCATTTTTGTTGCCCTTTTCTGAACCTTTTCCAATTCCAATATATCTCCAATTCCAATATATCTCATCTCTATAAGTTTGGGGAAATGATTTTTCTCATCAAAACAAAAGGGAAATTTTCATTTTAAAATTATTTTTAATGGAAAATGCTTTCTCAGCCAAAACAAAACTTTTACCAAAAATGTCATTTTGAGACAAAAATTCAAGTTTTGGCAGAAATTTTTTAACAAGATGTAGCATTGTTTTCCCTGTTTCTCTTACAGATACACCTTTGAAATCTTGCACTTTGCATTGGTATCCTGCACCATGTACATGAGAAGTTGGACAGTGGAGGACATTACCCATGGTTTAAACAGTGTGGATTTCCCATATTGCACAAGAATACATTGTGCAAATTTCTTTGTGGAAGTATATGTCCCCATTCTTTATGTGGTTTGAAAATGGGATGTGATCATAAGACAGGAGATGACTGTAGAATAGATGGCCATTGTCCTACCTTCTAAAACCCAAATGTCTCTGTTTTAAAGTACATTCTAAAGTTTGTGTGTAGATAAATCTTGGTAGCAATATCATCTTGTACCTTTCTTCTGCTTATGGTATTAAATGATAACCTGAGGCAGAAATGTAGGATATGGGATAACTTAGTTAAAAAACTTCAATATCATATTCCCCAGTAATGGCCCCAAACACTAATAGTGTTACTGTAGTACAGTATTTTTGGCCATTGCTTTAAAATACTATACGACTTATTTACCTGGTCATGAATAATGTTTTGAGCTTTGAACATTTTGGCAAGAATGACACAAGTATTTCTTTCTGTTTTAGGTACTGATCCTTCAAAGGTCCATAAACGGACTCCCGCTGAGGTCAGGTCCCACTGCACATATCTGATTGCAGGGTCAGGTCCTAACTTTTTATTCAGCTATCTTCAGCTACAAGTCTAGCAGCACTGAAGTCCTACAGTTATTTGTTGCATAGCCTTCAGAGTACTAGATGTCAAGCATTTTGCTTCTGATTTTTTTTTTTCATCCATTCCTTTCCTCTGCTTCCGACCTCATTAGCTGCTAGGTTATCCAGCCTATATGATATAAAAAATAAAAATGAACGTTACAAAGGCATTGCATGTACATGATTTGAACCGGGAAGAATGCATGCAATGAAATGATGCTATTTTATATATCTTATTAAAATGAATATCAAACTTTGTTTTGACTCATTCAATTTTTGATGCTAATTAAGTAAGCATAAGCATAAGAAAGGAAATTGGATTTTCTACTTAAGGAACTTCCAATAAAGCCATGGCCGTTAGTGAGATGAGGTTCTAATAAACCTTAATAAGTGTCTATATAACAAGCAATGTTTGTCTCTTAGGAACATCGGATTTTTCTCAAAGGATATGGATGGCCAATAAACTATATTTGTGAATATGAAGATATATTGTTACAGGAGCAGTTTTCTACCATTAGCCTTACAAACCCTCACACTCCAGTTTTCAGTAATTCTGTGACCTTGGGAACAATCGTGGACCAAGAAATTTAAAAGCCATTTTAAATTTCATAAAAATACAATTTAGGAATGCCACTGGCTAGATGGCGGACTTTAGACAAGATTTCATTGTGAATAATGCTCTTCTATGTCCATTTCAGACCACCTCTAATGTTGCTACAATATTTGTCATTGATCATCCAGTCTTGTGCCGCCACATCCCTGTTAAGCTTGGTGACAAGGGGGAAAGAAGGCATATGTATAGCCAGTACCATTGTGCATAGCAAAACAAAGCATGAACAGAGACTGCCTTTGTCTTCAATTCTTCCTCCTTGCTGCATCAGGCAAAACAAACCATGGTGTAAAACGAGGAATTTGTGTAAGTACAACTTTTTGGACCAAAAAAATAAAAGTTTTCTGCAGAAAGCAGACACTTTGATCAAAAACTCAATTTCCACTGAAAAACAGCTTAAACAGAAAAAAATTGACCTGCCCTACAAAACAGCATCACATCTACCAATGTGGCATTTTGAAACATGCATGAATGTAATTTACCCAGTTTGGTATCATCTGTGAGCCAAATTCAGCCTCTCTTGTAAAGGGAGAGGAACTCATCCCATTAAAGTCAATGAGAATCAAGTCTCCTTACTAAGGAGGGTAAAATCCTCCATAGTAGCGCTGCGTTGACTTTGAGTTGGGCAAATTTGTGTGTGGTAAGAGTGGGGGCAGCAGAGAGGAGTGGCTGCTTTATTGTACACTCTATATATTTAAACCTGGATGCTTAAATTAGATGCCTAAACCTACACTCCATCTAGCAAATTAAAAAGAAAGTAACCTTCCCATCAGAGATTCTCAGCCCCTAAAACTCCGACTGGACTCAGTGGTGGGTATGGTGGTTCAGACCTCTGAAAATCAAGCTATTTTTATTTAGGAGTCTCAATATGGAATTACCTACCTAACATTTGGTGCCCAAGACTGAAAATGTTGATCTTCTGTTAGTTGTTTGTTCCTGCTGCACGTTCCAGGCCAGTTCCCCAACTGCTATAAATCTGCATAACACCATTGATTTCAATAGAGCTGCATCTTTTTATGCTAGCTGAGGATGGGGCCCTCCTTATGCACCCTCAGCATGGAAATGACTCTCCTTTTGCACAGTCACTGAATACCACATCAGAGTGAGCTATGTACTTTCACACTTAAAATCACTTTCACCGTTTGCTGACCAATTTATATTCAACTTGTAGCTAACACATTAACGTCAGCTCACCACTGATGTTAATTTTGCTCAGACAATTCCAGGCATACATTTATTTCAGGTCATATCACAGATTATTCAGTCCGTTCAATTTTGGGTTGTTTCAGGGTAAATACATATTTGAAATTGTTTCAGACAAATAGAAGATGGCTCACTGGAATTACTAACAGAATTTAACGATAATGTGATTAAAGCCCTTAGCAAAGGAACTTTTGCCCTTACAATCTCTTGTCAAACAAATATATACTGATTTCCATAGTTCAAATATAAACTAATCTTATGTCAGCAGCCTGTGTGCTGCTGGTGCAGATTGCCTATTGGCCTAAAAGCGACTAACTTCAAATATGTGAATTTGTTTGCCCATAATTAGCACGATGTATCTTAGCCCATTCAAAATAATAACTGCATCCCTTCCTGGTAATGAAGAATGATTAATTCTCAATTATAGTAAGTATCCAATTTTATACAGTGCAGCACTGGTCTAAACCACCCTATCTCTAACATTCTAATTACAGACATTAAAAGTTCCCTATAATTATTGCAGAAGGATCAGTAAAATTAAAAATATTGGTTACTTAAAGCTATTATTACATTTGCTCTAATGCAGCCAAGGCTTAAATTTATGTCTGAGCTGCCAGCCATTTCATCAATCTATTTCTGTGACTTGTTTAGAACCACTGGTTTTATTTCACAGTCTCAGTAACTGTTCCAACAGGTCTATTAACGGTTTGGCACTCTACATTTTGTAAAGCTTTAATTAAGTGAAACAAGCTAAAAATCACTAATATGTGCCTTTAGCAAACTAGCGATGTAATTATCTCATTTAACAGATAACTACTTGTATTTCATTTTTCAAAGCACAAAGAGAAAACTAGCTCTAAATGACACTTTTCAGGCTCATTAAACTCACTAGAGAAATATCAGATTAGGGATTTCTACTACAAATACCATAATAAACTCTAAGAGCTGACATAAACAACATGAGAATTTTGGGGAGGTGGTGGAGGGCAGGGGAAAACACACAATACTGCTTGCAGCAGAAAAAATATATTTTGGTTATATATGTTAAAAAGTCTCTCATTTCAACTCTATCTAAACTACTGCTTCAGTTTAAACAAAATCTGTCTAAAAGTATCAAAATCTCTTTTTATTTTTAAATATATATTATTTAAAATAAATATTTTTGTATTTGAGAGACAAATCCTGTGTTCCTGACTTATCTAGGGGCTGACCTATACTAGAAAGTTATACTGGTATAAATATTTCAGTTGAAGGTATGATTTTTTTAATCAATATAGTTATATTATATTATAGTATAGTATAGTGTAAGCCCTAGTGTGGATGCACTTATGCTAATGTAAACATGCCTTCCCAGACCAAAATAAGCCATACCACTTATATACCAGTATAACTGCATCCACACCAGGGGAAAGGGAGAGATTGCTACTTTAACTAACTAGTACAGTTCAAGTGGCAAAACTTTCTAATGTAGACAAGGTCAAAGACTCATTTCTGCAATGCACTTTAGGTGGTCAGGTTCTTTTGTATGGAGCCTCATTGACTTCTGTAGGACTCCATCTGGGCCCAGGAGTCTGCCTACAATGAGATCACTGCAGGATCGGGGCCTAAATTAATAAATAAATAAGAATTCAAGATTTGCCCCGAAGAGAATAATGTATAAATCATTAAACACAAAACATAAAATAGCAGAAGTGAACGCTCCTTTTATAAGGCCAAAGACATGGCTATATATCTATCAGGAAGTAAAATTAGAACAATAAAACCAGGCTTAAGTCATCAAATAGGGTGCTAGCAAACCCAACTTGCTCAGCAAAGTTGGCCTTTAACTAAGACTTGGACTAAATTGTAAGAGGTGATTAAATATTGAAACAAATAATTTGGGAATATGCTGATGAAAAAACAGATTGCAATCATTGCTCTGCTCTTCAAGAGGTCATGCTATTTGTTATTTGTATGACTGATGGCTATCCGTGAAATGGTCACAAATCCTGACTGTCTCAGTATTCACTGTTCATTATTCTCCTTTTTAAATGGTTTAGCCACCCAATCAGGGACCAGAAACAGAAGTAAATTCCAGCAGTGACAGCTTTCTCCTGTAGTCCAGTGGGCCAGCTTACCTCTATTATATTCACTGCTTTGCATTATATTCTGCTTTATTATATTCAGCAGTAATGCAAGGAACCTACAGGCTTGTATCCTGTAAGACATTGGCTTCAGCAGTTAGAATGAGACTTGAGGCCTATGAACTTTGGCATAAATAAACTTAGGTAATTCATAAGTTTTGGGGAATAGGAAGTAGAGGTGTAGGAGAATTTTGTCCATAATGACATCAGCCAACCACAGATCATGAACTGACACCAGCTTCTGGAAGGCTTTGGATGGAACATCTGACCACAAGAGTGCTATGGCAATGAATTGATATATGTGATAATGGGGTGAAATCATAAATACACTAACCTATAGAAGGACACGTTAACATTGGTAAGGAGAGGAAATACATATAAGGAAGAGGGGAGAAACCCCTATTAAATATGCATTAGACATGGTAATGTCAGTGTAACATATTATTAAAAGTGTCATCCCAGGGCAGTAGGGGAGAGAGATGTAGCCCTTAGGAGGGGCCAGAATGATGGCCACTGGTGAAGATGAGGCAGGTGATCGTGATGAGGAAGATAATGGCTAACATTTCAGGTTGTTCTGCAAGGGATGGTGTGAATATGGATATTCAGATGTACTTTCTGTATTATCTCTAAGGACCTTACTGAGTTAGAGTGTGTGTGACTTTGCTAAATGTATTAATAAATTACTTATTTGTAAATTTAAAGGAGTTCCTGAGTGTTGCACCTGTGCACATTGGAGTTCCCAACTATATAATAATTTTAATAACACTGGGCCTGATCTTGGGACGAGAACCTGTCAACCCTCAAAGAGAAAACTGGGAATTTTTATTCATAATCTATAGATCAGGCTACACTACACTTGAATACCAAATATCAACACTGGTACTTTGTGAGTAATCCATAAACACCACAAGTGGACAATTGGCTATCTGTTTAATCTTTCTGAATACTGAATATATTTACAAAAACTAGGATTCATGCATTTATTTCCATTTCAATATATGAACATTAACAGAACACTTCTCCCAGGTGGCTGGATGTCCTTGAAAGCTAATCAAAACTGTAGCCCAACTAAGACAAAAACAGCCACAGCAAACCAGCAATGCTTCTCCACACAAAAGAAGCCAATCAACAAAACAAAAATATCTTCACCTCATTCCCCCATAAAAAAAAGCCAGGACCCCCTTAAGACCCTAAATCTCAAACTTCTACATACACACGCGTTCCCAAATAGGTGGGTTTGCAGCGTGTCCCATATCTGGGCTATTTCAGAATAGTGAATTCCAGAGTCCATAGACCCTAAATCCCAAGAACAGCCTGCCAGGGGCTCCACCTTTACACTGAGTTAGATAGAAGTGGAGCACTGATCTCACATGCTATGGCATTGCCACCTAGGGAGAGAGGTGCTCTTTCAGATAGGCAGCTCCAAAGCCATTTAGGGCTTTATAGGTCAGAGACAACCTCTTTACCTCCATTCAGAAACAGAAAAGCAGCTAACTGCATATTCTGGAGCACTGATGTCACATGCTTTTGGTGGAATAGCTCACTTAATGATGGGCCACAGCTGCCTTCTGTAGCAACTTCCATTTCAAAGCTGATTTACAGTGTAACCCTATACCAGTGGTTCTCAAACTTTTCTACTGGTAACCCACACAGCAAGCCTCTGAGTGCGACCCCCCACCCAATAAATTAAAAATACTTTTTTATATATTTAACACCATGATAAATGCTGGAGGTAAAGCAGGGTTTGGGGTGGAGGCTGACAGCTCATGACCCCCGAGGGGTCCTGACCCCAGTTTGAGAACCCCTGCCCTATACAGACCTTTGAAATGACAAAGTCACAGGTGATGGTAGCAAGGCCTGTATTCATGAGAAAGGGCCACAACCTCCTGACCAGATCAAATGGAAACAAGTCAGCTTGGGTCACTGCAAGTACAAGAACCTTGTGGAACCCCACATGAGAAAGCTCTCAGTACCTTCTGGGACCTCTCAGCCAGAGAAGAATGAAGTTACCACAAGACAGCATCATCTATTTATTCCCTGTTAGATCAGTAAGCTCCCAAGCCTAGCTGGGGTTGGTCCTGCTTTGAGCAGGGGGTTGGACTAGATGACCTCCTGAGGTCTCTTCCAAACCTAATAGTCTATGATCTTATGATTTCCAATGGCATGACACTCCTAGGATGGATCCCCAGGTGTTTTAGAGCTCCACTTCTCAAATTACATGATGGTACCTTTCTGTTTTACCCTCCCACATCAGTGCAATCAGGGGTTGGCTCATCCCCCTGCAGCCAACTAGAGCAGCCAAAGGTCTTACATTAATTGAATCAATCCCCTAGGGGCTAGTTTGTCAGCCCAACATCAATGGGGTTACACAAGGGATGAGTTTGGCTCAATGTGTCTGAATGCTGGAATGTTCTCAAGAGTGAAGCTACATGCATAATAAGTAGATGCTCAATATTGATGGCGTGTGATAATGCATTTTGTTTCTATTGTGTATTTTAATATGGTTTATAAGTCTGCTGTGAAGAAAGTTGAAGCAATAGCTTGACTGATTGATTGATTGATTGATTGATGCATCATTATTTTTAGGGTCCATTGCACAAACTATTTTGATAGTTGAAGCCCATAAAGTATAATGTCTGTGCTAAAAGTGACACAATGAAGAAGATGCTGCACCTGATTCAATTTGAGCTTTGAGTCATTATTTAGAGCTAGGGGGTTCAGGAGTTGCAAAATACTGCCTCTCTGATTCCCTACTGGTAAGCCAGAAGATAAATGTCTGAAACTAAGGACCCCAGGCACACAATAATAAAAACCTTTTAGAGACTAGACCTGTCCAGTAGTTAAAGGAAACCTATTCCCATTTTCCTGTTGGAAACAAATGGAATGCAGTTTCTCAGTGGCAGATATCAAGCTCTTTATATTTAAACTGCAGCATTTAAAAAAAAATAAAAAAGATACTGCTCAGACAGGACAGGTGAGATGCAGCAAATTCTCTGCCCCACCAGTAAAGGGAATGATGGCAACCCCCTAGCTGAGGATTCCTCTGACATGTAGAAGTCCCACACAAGTGTAGAGCCAAATTCCTAATCCACCCACCACACAGCCCAGACCAGAGCAGCCGGAAGGGTCAAAAAGTTGCGGGGGGGGACACACACCGTGTTCCAGTTATTCTCACCAGAAGGCATTTGATTCCAGTTGGCACAGATTAAAGCAGTTCCTAGCTTGCTCTGACTTGCATTGCGGCAAGAGCTGGGCTGAGTATCAGGGAGCTGTAAACAAACTTGATGAAGCAAAGAATATGAGGCTGTATTTTGTTAATGAAAAATTTGGGGGGAAGTTTTATGTGTATTTTGTTATTTTGCTTTCTGCAATGTGGTAATTTTGACATTTTAAATTAATAGGGCATATTAAAGTTTCCCATCTTCTTCTGTGTGAATCTTTTACACCATCCCCTTTAGGGATTATTTTTCCCCCCAGTAAATTGTTTTAATCTTTCAGGAACATATTTGAATGGAAGCTCTAGATCTAGATCATTTTTGATACACATCTCAAAAATATGTCATTTGAAAAATACACTTCTCGCTCACATTCCAATGCAATTGCCACCTAAGAACAAAATAATGTTTAACAAATACATCTTCCCAGAAGTACAATGACAGATTAAACTGTTAGGAAGAGAGCGACAAGTTAGTTCTGAACACCATTTCATTGGTGGGTAAAATGTTCTCTCTTTCCTCCCCTTTCTAGTGATGGATTGGGCTGCAAAATTTGGAAATTTTTCGAAATTTCAAACCTCCAAAATTCAGTGGTATTTGGCTCCAGATCCAGTTTTGGTTCCAAGCTTTCACATAGCTATGGGTGGGGTGGGGCATATGTACCAAGGTTTTGAGTTCCAGTCTATCTCTACTTTTTAAGGGACAAATCTTGCAAAGTGGCTCAGTGCTCTCAGTTCCTGCTGACTGTAACAGGGATTGGGTTCTAAATCTTCCCAAACAATTTCTAAATTACCTGGTAAATTTCTGGATTGGTTTTAGTTTGGCAGCTGAAGTTCCAATCTGAACGATCTTGTTTATGCAGCTAACCCAAAAGCTGCACTAGAAATTAAAAAGCCTCCAGGAAATTCCCCCTTGGAGTCTAATTATATTTCAGCAGTTTCCAGCCTGAGTTCTGGAAATTATGGGACTGGGAGAACAGGGAGCTTATTTAATATTCACCTGGGGACACCCTTTTGGTGCTGGCATAGACCTCACAGGTGAAATGTGGCTGTGGATCAGAGAATCTTCTCCTCTAGACCCAATGTGGTTAAGTAACCTACACAGAGCATTTACACAGGGTGTGGTCAGCGCAGGAGCAGATCGTCAGTTCCCACATCCCATAGCTTGTCCATGCTGACCCATATACTGCTATGTAGAGGTTTCATGCAGAGTGGAGCTCTGCACCATGCAGGAGAGTGCATGCCTCCTAGATGGTCCAATCCCTTCTGCAGTGTAACTACTCCCCTGGGGCCACACATAGCCTGTCGAGGAATGGTTGCATTTTCCATTGCGATATAATATAATTGCACCAGCACACTCTGTAGATCTGCAATTCTAATGAAGAATAACAAAATAATTGTACACTGAAATCGACTATTGCTATAAGGGGGCATATTCTAAGCTTGTTCCTTGCTCTGTACTCCCATTAAGACTCACTTTTGCAGAATCAAGGTAAGAGAGGAGCATAAAAAATGCATTTTGATCCAAATTCATTCCTGAAGTAACACCACTGGGTTCAGTAGAGTTACTCGAGGGATGAAAGTGTCTCTTCTGTCCGAAATAGGACACATATTGATATATATGATACATGAAAATACAAATATTTTGCAGGGGTACATTTTTCTAAGAGAAAAAATATCTGGAAAAAATCTGTGATAAGACAAAATGCAATACAATGCAATACAAGCAAAGAAAGCTGTTACCCTACTGGAAATAAGAGACAAAGCTGTTTTGCTACCTATAAATTACACCAGAGGCCACCTTTGAGTTATACAGAGTGAACATGGTAGAAGGATTACATCTAAAACTGTGGCATTCTAATGCAGAACTAGATATTCTTTATTTTGGTGAGGTGGCTACACACAGCTCACCAGGTCTTACATTTCTCTCTGATTGCCATATGCAGAATTTTTAAAAAGAAAAAGACCCACTCACTTGCTGCATCTCATCCTTGAAAAATGATCATGAGGTCAAAACTCGCCATCCCTACTCAGGAAAAACTCACACTTGAGTAAGGACTGAGGAAAAACTTAGCAAACCTTTATTCACAGGAGCAATTCTTATTCATGCAAATATTTCCAGTAATTCTAATAGGATTATTCATATGAGTCAAAACTATGGAACGGATTCTCCTCTCATTTTTATTAGTATAAATGAACAGTAATATCACTTTTCAGAGTAACAGCCGTGTTAGTCTGTATTCGCAAAAAGAAAAGGAGTACTTGTGGCACCTTAGAGACTAACCAGTTTATTTGAGCATGAGCTTTCGTGAGCTACAGCTCACTTCATCAGATACATACCGTGGAAACTGCAGCAGACTTTATATATACACAGAGAATATGAAACAATGCCTCCTCCCACCCCACTGTCCTGCTGGTAATAGCTTATCTAAAGTAATCGTCAGGTTAGGCCATTTCCAGCACAAATCCAGGTTTTCTCACCCTCCACCCCCCCACACAAATTCACTCTCCTGCTGGTGATAGCCCATCCAAAGTGACAACTCTTTACACAATGTGCATGATAATGAAGTTAGGCCATTTCCTGCACAAATCCAGGTTCTCTCACTCCCTCACCCCCCTCCAAAAACCCACCCCCATACACACACAGACTCACTCTCCTGCTGGTAATAGCTCGTCCAAACTGACCACTCTCCAAGTTTAAATCCAAGTTAAACCAGAACATCTGGGGGGGGGGAGGAAAAAACAAGAGGAAATAGGCTACCTTGCATAATGACTTAGCCACTCCCAGTCTCTATTTAAGCCTAAATTAATAGTATCCAATTTGCAAATGAATTCCAATTCAGCAGTTTCTCGCTGGAGTCTGGATTTGAAGTTTTTTTGTTTTAAGATAGCGACCTTCATGTCTGTGATTGCGTGACCAGAGAGATTGAAGTGTTCTCCGACTGGTTTATGAATGTCAGTGGAGTTACACTGCAGTGTAGATGAGAGGAGAAGAAAGCGAGGCTCTATTTGCAAGCGCAAGGTTTGCTGAACTGAAGTCTGACTAGGGACTGCAGGAACTGGTCCATAATGAAGAACCAGAATAAATGGCAAACAACTTTTAAGCAAGAACTCTATGAATGCGTGTCATCAGTGAAGCCAGCATCTAAATGGCATGACTCATCATGCCTTACTTAGTTCTTGATATAACACAACACTTTGGTATCACTGTCACAGCAGGCATCACCAGGGGACACTGTTACATATAGTCTTACAAGTACTTTTTCTTAGCATGTGAGCAAGACTGTGTTGTTAAAAGATATTACTTCACCCACCTTGTCTCTCTAACTGAAATTGGTCCAATAAAATATATTACCTCGCCCACCTTGTCTCCCTAATGTCCTGGGACCAACATGGCTACAACTCTGCAGACAATGCTGTGTTGTCATTAGTTTTCAGTTATGCAGAGTTTTGGCGAGAGTTTTTGGAGAGAGGGAGCTTGCACTCTGCTTGTTCTTTGATTAGCGTCAATTCTTGAGGCAGAGTTGCTCCCTAGGAATTGGGCATTGGTGTTGGACTAAGATTCCTGGGAAAATGTGGTTGCCCTGCATGCTGTTTAACCATCTAATTTCGAGACTGGTGTAAATTTAAAAAGCTGCATTGAGAATATACCCAGACTCCACATCAGATCGTGTTCAGAAAACACGCAAACTAATTGACTTTGACTTTGAGATACATATTCTCAAGGAAGCCCATTAAATATTTAGTATTCTTTCTTCAGTCCTTATTTACCAAGTTAGTTTTTCTGTATCTATGGAAATTGTATATGTCATGCTTTGCATTTATACGTATACACAATATCAAATGACCAAATAATGTTGAAGAAAGGTTAAAGTGTATGACCTATTGAACACTAACTTGCAACTGTTATTGCATTAGATAGGTTTTCCTTTAAGGCAAATAACTGACCTTTGAACCTCTAGACCGTCAAATCTGTCTTTCATCTTCTGGCTCATACTTACAAAATCTTCATAGGAAGAACGGCCCTGAACAGACCTAATACTTGAACTGCTTCACCCTTATGACCAGGGCACATTAAACTTTCTGAATATACACTGTCCTTTATGATCCATATGTGAAAGCAAAGTTACATTTGCTATAGACAGCTACATACACTGCGTTCTCCTATACAGGTTTGTATGATGCGAAATCTCAACACCATGACTAATCCTTAATGCCTTGCCATTTTCTACCACTATCACTGTCACCATCCTAAAAATAATTGAGATCTTGTGTGCACAAAAGTAGAGCTAGGAATATTAGAGTAGTGGATCTGACATGAGCCCATGACTACAATATCTTATATAAATGTAAACTACCTGCCGGACTGTACGTCAAAGTAGTAGCGAATATCCTTTTCATATCAAGTGTCTCCTGCTTGGAAAATAAATGGGGCAAATTAGCTTTGGGCTTTTAGGTAGCAGCAGGAGACCATTATCCTGTGAATACATTCTTTTTCACTGACATTATCTCTTAATTATTGCCCATCTTGGACTAAATTAGCATCTATCATTGTAGGCAAATGCTACACTTATTCTCAGTTCTGGTATTTGTGATTTCTTTCATTATAATTTCATTTTTAGTATGTTTCTATTTAGGTTCAATTTGCCTGATATCTGTCTATCTATCTAGACTACAACATTTCACTGCAAACAACTGAACCTGCCAAAGGCAGTATCCCCTTCCTCTTGTATACCATGATCTTCCCCATTCCTGTCCTTCCCTGGTCTGTTGTTCCATTGTGGAGAAGAAAAAGAATAGGCTTGTGGTTAAGGCATTGTATTGAGGACTCTGCAGATCCAGGGTCAGACCCCACCACCACCTCAGACTTCCTGTGTGATCACGAGCAAGACTTTCAGTCTCTCTGGGCCAGACTGTGAACCCTTTATACTCACTGGTGAACACTTGCTCATGCAAGTGGACCCCTTGACTTCAGTGTGCGAGGTTCACCATCTGTGCGTCAGTGTCCCCTCTATAAACTGGGGGTAATATTTCTTACTTTCTCCCATCCTTTGCCTGGTCTGTCTGTTTAAACTGTAAGCTTTTTAGGGCAATGGACCAAGCCCTGTGCTGGGTTCAATTGGGCTATGCAAATTTACAGCTGAGGGTCTGGCCCAATGATAGAATCAAATACAAAACCTTTCCTAGTTTTTCTTTGAATATGGGTTTTAGTGAATATCTAAACAATATTCAAAATCACCATTAACCCAATATGGTCATTTTCCCCCACTGGATCTACACTTGAAACCATAAGCCCGTGACCCACACCCATCACCCTGTTGCCCTATAACCAGCCCCACAATCCCACTTACTTGATGTCATCTTCAGGACAAGGCCTGTAGGCCTGAAGCCCCCTTTTTACTTCTCACAGCTTCAGTGAATGGGTGGCTGGGACCTACAGGGCTCTCCAGGGACAGCTGTTTGGCCTGTAACTCCTTGGGTGTGGCAAGGAATGTCTGTTCCCATAGCATTCAGTCATGACAGCAGTGAAATCCAGAAGGATTCTCTAGGCCTGCTGCTGCTGTTGATTCGTTTGAAGACATCAGCATCCTGTTCATCAGAAGTGCATAATCTAGCGGGTGAGAAGGTGTCCTCTTAGACCCATCAGTAAGTCTTGGTGACCAGGGAGCATTAGAAGCAAAATAAACCATCTTACACCTCCCCTTGCTAGGAAGCTTTGCCCCTACCTCCCAGGCAAGGTCCAGCCACAAAGATACCTGAGTTCAGACTGGACTGTTGCAGTTTGCTATCTCTGGGGCTGAAGATGAAAACAATGCAGAAGTTCTAGATTGTGCAACCTATGACAGCCTGCCTCCTTCGAGCACTTCACTTCTGGTCCCTCCACTCACTCCCAATCTGCTAGCATTGCCAATTCAGACCCTCAGTCTTGATCTTCAAAGCAATTAACAGGCCAGGATCCAGTTATATCGGTGACTGCATCTCACCCATGAACCACAAGGACAAATGCACTCCCCTGGACTATCCTCAGAGTGTCCACGATAGAGCCCATGACAGCCAGAGACAAACTGTTCTCATTCACAAGGATTTGGGTATGGAATGAACTTCCAGAGGTGGTTTGATCAATCCAACCTTACTACTTCATCTTTGATAAAGCTTTTCCATTATAACTAGAATTATATGTACACCTCAAGCAAAACCACCTACAACCAAGAAAGGGAGAAGAGCAGAACTCCCCATTAAATTCATATGGACTTTGCTGGGTAGATCTGATTTGCCTGAGAAGCAACTATATGGTGATGGGTGCTGTAGAAAACCCTAAGAGTAGCCAGACTCTGATGTGCCCCTTTGGACAATCCTCACCAGCTTTCAGGTTTCATTATGAAATCTCTAATAAATAGCACAAGCTAAGGTCAAGGATGGTGTAGGCAGACACTGTGCTACCTTTCCCACATAGCTCCTCCAATTCCTATCCATTCTGACCTCCAGCACCTGCGCTGTTCCATTCCTGGGCCTCTCTTGAGCAGATACTGATGACTATACAGCATCGTGCTGTGGACAAATGTCTATTAGGGACCATCAAGCCCATTTTTATTTGTGAGTGACCTAATCAAGATGTGATCCTAGATCTTCAAGAACAGTGCATTAACCCAGAGGGGCAGCTTCCCCCACCACCCCGCTCCCTTTTTAAATTAGCGTTAACAAAAATAAAGGCAAAAAACCCCAACACCTAACCCCTATGTTAATATGCTCTGAAAGGTCAGAAGCAGGACTGCTAAAAACCAGAAGATACAGGGTCCACTGGTTGTGTCTCGGTATTAGAACCCCTAAGATATGGAAAACCATCAACTGTTTAAAACGGACAACAATGCCTGGTCACAATGGAGCAGATAAAAAAAGAAAGATGCAGCTTTAACTTTACCTTTCTGGCTTTTGTTAGCTCGAGCCGTATCCTGGCGGAGCTGCATTTAATATGCTATATACTCAAGATGTTTCTTTTCTTTTCTTTTCTTTTCTTTTTTTTTTGATGTGTGGTGAATATCCAGCATGTAATTGAAAAAAGGAAAGGGAGCTGCTTGTTTGCTGCCTGATCTAGGAATGATTAAAGGTAGAAGTTTTTCAGGCATTACTGACAGAAAGGGTATAGTTAAAGCTGCTTTAAAAAAGAGAGCCTTCATAAAGAGCCAGTACTCAAGCCACTATTAAAAGCATCATGCTTGTTAAAACCTGTAAAAAGGCAGGAAATCAGTGAGTGAAATGCAGCTTCTTCACCAATTACTGAAAGGAGTGTACACCTTAAAGCACTCTTTGAATTGTGTCATACTAGCCTCTGTCTCTCTCCCTCTCCCCATCCCCTCACCCTGTGTCTCCCTCTCTCTCTTTCTCGTGCCAGGCCATTCAATGGGTACATTAGTGATGGGGAGTTGGGGGAGAACAGGTTTACAATGCTACACCAAGTTCACTTCTCGCTTGTTGTTTGCGACCCATTTACAGCTGAATGACTCTGTGCAGAGACAGCTCTAAATGACTCTCTCCACCTCTTCACCAAGCCACTTGTTTTTGTCCTTTCTTTCTCTTTTTTAAATCCAAAGAAAATAATTGATAAACTGAACGCCATCCACCTTAAAGGCAAATGCATATCCACCTGGTTAAAATTCCTCCTCTTTCTTTTCTCCATCTCCCTATATCCATTTTGCTCGGCGCTGTTTAAACAATACTTCATCAAACGCAGCCCGAAGCAAATAAAAAGCACAGGAGAGTAAATAAACAGTAAAAAAAAAAAAATCACAGGCTGGAGGGTAAGTACTTTTATTCCTGTACTTTCGTTGCCTGGGGAATTATTATTCCATTGCTGGTTTCCTGAGGGGGGGGGGTGAAAGGAGAGCCATGTTATTCACAAAATGGATTGCTCCTCTCACTGCTTTTCACTCCTGTGGGTTCTCAAGAGTCCACTGATTACAACAAAGTGTGGCCATCTATTCCGTCTTATTGACAAAGGTCCTTAATTACTGCTGCACCAGTAATACCTGCTATTAAATTCTGCTAAACAGAGGCTGCAAATTAGCTGCAGATCTCGGTAACCTTTTGTGTGTAATTACAGGCAGTGGGATTGACGCTGAGGCTATATAACTGACCCGAGTCATAGCAATAGGAAACCTTTGTTTATCACCTGCGGTGGGGGCCAAAATGTGAAATTAAAAGCTCTCCATCAGCTGAAGGCCTTCAAAAGCCCAGGAAAGCAACAGGCAAAAAAACAAACTGTTCTATATTTATAACCGTCTTCTTCAACTGCTGTTTAAACTCACAGCTCATTAACCTGGTACGCTGTTGTAATGTACAAGCCATGCAAAGTTTAAAATGGCAAAAATTTAGGTTGCCTTTTTGAGGCATTCTATATTTCATGAAGGCCTTTAACCTGCATTTAAGAACCTGTTTGATGCAATTGCTGACTATAAATAGCCGTCAGTATAAAAAATGCATGAACTTTTAACATTTGTCTTCAGGAGCCCCTTTTTAATATAAGAATTCTTTGCTATTCTATTCAGATTCTTATACTGCGCTCATCACCAGGCTACAAGAGTGCTTTCCAATTGTGCAATAAGGGCTCGATCCTGCCAGGCATTGAGCACTCTGGCCCCAATCAAGCAAACACTTAACTTTAAACATGAGAGGTGTCCCACTGACTGCAGCAGGATTCACATCAAGGTTGCAGTTTCAGGCCAGCCTGCTTAGCACCTTGCAGGATTAAGCCCCAGGCAATGCCACTAACATCTGTTATGTGTGGTTCCTAAGGGCTGCACTATCGTAAGCTCTATAGAGAGAGGAACAAAACTCTCCAATTTCTTGCATTAGGTAATGTTCATCATATTGGACTGAATTCTAACAAGCCCTTACTCAGCTGCATGTAAGGGAGGAGCATGCAAGGAGCCTTCTTAACATTCACCACACCTTACGCAAAGGCCTGTCTAATAGGTAGACCCTGCACCCCTGTGACACAGTGACTTATGTGAGGGGACTAAAATACAGGGAGTATAATGCATCTTCCAAAGAACTATAGCAATGGGCACTTTCTCATTGCATTCCTCCATTTCAGATCCTTGTTTTCATCATATAATATTACATAACGATGATGATTACACTGCTAATAAAACACACACAAGAGGAGTTCTGAAAGCAAACACTGGTTTTGATTTTAAAGTTAAGTTGCTAAAATCATATGATATGGGTTACAACAGAGTAGACATAAACTCTAGTAATCCCAATGAATCTTCAAGGCTAAAGTACCCAAATCAGGTGAGTAACTTCTCTAGTGATGTGTCTATTAGAGAGAATTCAGTTACACAAATTCATAGAATAGATACACAGCATCTGTTCCTAGACACACAGGGCCAAGTAACTCTTTTTGAAATCATTGGGAGCTGCATGGGCATCTCCAACTGCAGAATTTGGCCAAATATACTTTTTTAAAACTACTTCATGGGAGGATGTTATCAGATTAAAAGGATCTGATGGGAAGATAACGATCTTATCAGCTTGGAAGGAGAGGATGGATTTCAAGTCCATTTCATAAAGAGGCCTAGGATAAATTTGGAGGTTGCAGATTTCTAGTGATGAGGCCAACTAGAAAGATTTAAAAGGGAGTATTGTATTATAATGGCTTATATTGTAATGGCTCTCCTGCTACCTTCTCCTATAAGCATCAATTGCCCCTGGCAGCCTATGTTTATCTACTGCTCTTGCAAGCTTTCTTAGGCAGAAGCATTTACAGGAGTTGCAAATGCACCATATGTTGTAATGATGTTCACTCTGAGATATGGTAACACCTTGTTAAATAGAAATATCTGATGACTATGTTCCTGTATAATGCCTCTTCAAACAAAAGTTAACCATTGTAAGGATAATTTTGTTTCTGATATTTACATGCCAAGGATTTGTAAACTTGTTAAAACTTCCTAAATAAATATTTTTTTAAAAAAATGCATCATAATCAAACCTACAGGGTGAAATCCTGTCCCCACTGAAGTCAATAACAAAACTCTCATTGACTTAAATAGGGCCAGAGTCTCCAATCCTCAAGTCAGGTTGAGTTCTGTTTGATGCAGGATCTGAAGGAGAGGACTAATGGTACTTCTGCGTTCCCCTAATTCTTGGGCCCACCAGGAGCCAGCTAGATAATGTAAGAAAGTATCTAATATATGTCTTTAGAAATTACAGGATTTTACAAGCCATTCTATTTTTCCAGCCATTATTCCTAGAACTTCTGGTGTCTAAAATGTATTATACTTGCTGTACTAGGTGTCATTGACTCTAGTGGGAGTCAGCTCAAACGCAATGCTGGCAATCTAGCTTTTACTTATTGTACACATTTGCCCTCAAAACAGCACTCATGTGGAACTTGAATGGTTATATAGGCCTTGTTCTGGACCTCTGCACTTGAGTGAATTTAATTGTTAGAGAACCTCTTCTAGGCCTCGATCCAGCAAAGTGCTAAACACTCCACCCCTGATTGTTCAACACCTTGCAGAATTGAGCCCATATAAAGCACTCAAGAACTGCATGGTACTATATAAGATTGCATAGCGTTTGTGAAAGAGGAGGGATGTGTATAAGATAAACAGGACTTAGGCCCAGAGGTGCTGGAACTAGGGGTGTTGGGCAGCATTCCCGGCTTGAAATAATAATAACAACCAAATACGTGGTTTCCACTTTCCGCACACCCACTGTAAAAATTGTTCCAGCACCCCTGCTTAGCCTCAGTCTTGACTCAGACAAAAGTTCCACTGACTGTTCTTCTGATGACGTTCGCTGACTGTAATGGGAGTTTTGCCTGAGTAAGGACTGAAGGATTTGACTCAATCATTATGCAATGGAAAAATCTAATCGCTGACAAAATTCAGAACTCATAAGCCAATAGTTTAAAAAAATCCCTGTGACATGTGTGCTTAATGGTTAGCAAATGAAATGAAGTTGTATTTGAAATCTGCATTTCTCAAGGTGTTGAAGGCTCTGGCTTTGACAACATGACTCACAAATATACCTGATGCCTGTAGATAGACAGTGGAACCCCAAACCTTGGTGTGCATTCTAGGCTGCTGGGTATTTATTGAGGGTTTAGGAAAATAGGAATTGCCAGAATGGATCAGACCCAAGGTCCATCTAGTCCAATATCGTGTCTCTGACAGTGGCCAAAACCAGATGCTTCAGAGGAAGGTGTACAGCCTCCACAGTATGCAGATCTGGGATAATCTGCCCTCCACTTAGGTCTCATCTCTAATAGTTAGAGATCATTTTAAACACTGAAGATTAATAGCCCATCCAAACTTTTTGTTCTCATTAATTATGATGAGACTAGATCAGGGAATTGAGGCTTGACTTGCCCACTTGATCCAGCACACACCTAAGCATATGTATAAAATTACTTAGTTGATTTAGATGGGACTGTTCACATGAGTAAAGTTACCTAGGTGCTTAAGTGTTTTCAGCCCTCAATAGAAATGTAACCTGACAGGGTGGTATTAGATAGGGTTTTTTAAAAAATTATAATACGAGATAAAAAACAAACAAAGCTTCTTTCTCCAAATTTCTGTTTGTTTTCCATTATCAAATATATATTTACACAATGGAGCAAACCCATCTGCTTTACTCATGTGATCGTCCCTTGGAAGTGACTTGTACTATAACTCTGCTAATCGAAGGAAAGAGCAATATCAAAAACAGTGCCGTCAATGCTCCGTATTGTATTGTGAGTCTCATGACATTTAGGAGTTTTCTAAAGCCTGAGCTCTTGGAATCTTTACAGTATGTGAGAATCTCAGCTGTCATTTTTTTCTTGCTTTCATAGTTGTGGAGAAAACCTTGACAATCTGACCCAAGTGCACCCTAAAGGCTTAAAAACCCAAAGGCAAATAAAAAGAACCCAACTTTTACTATTTTTTTTAAATCTCATGGTTTTCAAGTCAATCCCATTATCTGGGGGTGGGGATTGATGATTTTTTAATACCTGAGGTTTGCAATATTGCAAAATGTGTGAGACATCAATATACATATAAGGATTTTAAAGATCTATTATGCTATTATCTCTCTTACAATTTGAGAACTAGTATGTGGCAGTGTTCCCTCTACAGACAGCTGCACCCGTTGCTAAAAGAGGTCACAAATACCAATCAGACTTTCCATTCTTTAAAATATTTGCCTGGGACTCTATTGTATTATTTGAGAAACATAACTAGGTAATAAACTTGAGAACTATGACTAGGTAATAAACCACTGAATAATAATGCAAACACAAATGAGGGTGGAGTTAATATTGCGTATGTTAAAACTCTCCATTTCCTGATTTCAAAATGCATCATTTTGCAACCTTAACTATCTTTTAGCATAATTGATTCTATCATATAATGAATTTCTGTTACATCATAAAATCAACATTAAACTAGAATGGCACTTGCATTGTTTTCTGATAAGTCTTTAAGAAAATTCTCCATATCTCAAAGGTAGCATCAGCGCCATATTATCTGGCAGTTGCTATAGTAACAGTTACTTGTGTAATTTGCTCGTGACTAAGTTAAGCCCACCCTAGGTAGCCTTAACTTGCCTATTCACTTGACATGTTTAAAGAGGTTTCCTTTAACAGATCTGTATCTTTTGCCTGCTGGCAGCAGGGATCTTTTCTTGTTCAGGTGACTTTTTATCCTTTGTTTTAGGTTGCTCACTTGCGGCCAGATCCAAAATTCAGAGACATCAAAGGAAAGAATCCCATTGGCTTTAATGATGTTTGGATCAGTCCCTAAATCCCATACTGATTTTTCCCAGGGGAAAACACTTGTCCCTTCAACAAGTCCTTCTCCTGGAAAGGAACAATGTCAATCATTTTTAAAGAGCATCAGCTCCTGCAAGAACAGCAGCTCCTGATTCATTAATTATATGTGGATGGGTGGGTGGTTGGATGGTGTTGGAAATCATTTCCGTAAGAAGTTTATTAAGGTTTAGCACAACTTAGTTTCCACACAAGCATTCCTTTATTAGTTCGAAGGCAAATATGGCATAGGTTACAGCCAAAATACAAATATAAGCATTACACACCTATACTCCATTCTCTAGCAACAATGTAGTTATAAGCAATAGCTGAATACTCACTGGATCAGGCCCAAAAGACACCTTCCCATCATGGCATGGCTCCAGAGGGGAAAAGAAAAGCTCAGACAAAGAAACTCCTACAGAACCTTGCTTTTTATACACTATAATAAACAAGTGATGTCATTGCTGTTGTTGCACCTTAGCTAATGTCAGCTGAAGGAGTCTAGGGGCTGCACTCTACTCTCTTCAAGGTTTTTCCCCCTATCTCACGTTAGTCCAGTAGTTGGGGAAAAATACGGCAAACGTTTCTAACCAATTATTGACTGCACCTGGTGTACAATTAACCGTGTTTCCTTTATTTCTATTGTTTAGCCAAAACCTTAAATAAGACAACTCTGGTATGTCCAGGGTCCCTGCAAGTTTAACACAAACAACTTTTCTTTCTCATGATTTCATTCTTTTCAATCACATGCTGTGGATTTATCACTCGTGTTAACATCAAAACGCAATTTAAAGCCATAGTTAATTCAGGCCTAATGCGGGCCTATATCCTGATTAGATAGATAGATAAGAAGATGGAAAAGTATTGCCCTTATTTTCAAATCTTTTTTAAATGTTTTGTCAAAAAATGGATAAGATATTTGCTTTTGCTGATGCCCAATGGATAATCACTAAAACTGAAGCAAATGTTATATTTTTCCTACAATGTTTTAATATTATGCTTTTACCATAGAGCACACACCTGGCAAAACCCCTGATCAATTCTTATGGTTTTACTGTAAGTCGAAACTACTAAACTATTTCCTAACATCTAAGGAATTCACTGCTGTCGATCTCTCATTAACTAGGTGATATAGAATGGGCTGCTTGCATGGGGAACAAAATGCACAGACACAATCATTAAAGAGCATTCTCAAAACCTATTATTCCTTAGAGGCATTGCAGCAATCCTTGCTCACATCGGTTTTTAAGGCATTGTGCACCACATTCTGATGCCTCACATTCTGTAGGACCCTTACTCCTCATTGTCAGTGTAAGCAAGAGCATCAGAATCTAGCCCTTGGTGAATGTGTGTTCTACTAACATTACTGAATGCACCTTAAAAATGTTGAAATGTAATTGTGGGTTTCAAGACCAGGCCTTTCCCCTTCCCCCCCTCCTGTTAGCTTGAAAAGCACTGAAGCCCCAACAGACTCTGTAAAAATATATGGCACTCTACAGCTCAGATGGCCAACACGAGCATTTTCTAAATTGCTTGCCTATCAAAATCATATTTGGAATTGTGGTTTGTAAGTATGTGCAAAATTTACATTAAAAAAATGCAGCATGGCATCAAGAAAGAGTTACTACAACTGTGCTAAAACACTGTAATGTGGCAAAAGGGCCTCCGAGGATTCCTTTTATTGCTCTAAAGACTCCCATTTTGAAGTGCCGGTGGTATGATGGCAGAAAGCCTATAATTAAATATTTAAATCACCATAACAATATATTTAAAGGGAAAGAACTTCAAGGAGCCTCTTTGGAAATCCAGTCCTTTTTGGGAACATTATACGTTTTACTGATGTTATGTAAAAATAAAGAGATAGTCTAAATAGTATATTTCCCTAAATATAATAAGCACTGGATGAGAATAGTTTTTGCTGTAAAATATGAAAGTGCAATGCATTTTCTGATTATAGCCAGGTTTTCTATTTGCCAGTTTAATCCTCCAGAATTCAGCTGTTCTCTGTTCATTCCTTTTACATCATCTTTAGCTAATCTGTCAAACATTTTAGACAGCCAAACCAATTTTCAGATTGTTCAGGACTTTGCCACAAGCACCATATGCTGTTAATAAGATTTTCATTTGGAATGATGCCATGTCGTCCATGTTTTCTGTTGTATATAAAGACTGAGATTTAATGGCTTCAGGTTTTGTTTAATGTTAACATCAACAATAAAAAAAAAACAGGAGGTTCTCAAACACCAAGCCCTATAGTGAAATGCACTAGTGACAGCCATTTGCAAGGTTAATGTTGTGGAAAACAACATCCATCTTTGAAACAGTTTCATTAGCCCCATCTAGCTGACCTCTCCACATAATGTTGTCAAATGTGACACGCATCAGATTATTGGGAATATGGAGATCAATAAATATGCAACACCAGCGCTTAGAACGCTCCTGGCATCATAGCCGTACAAATGCCATCTAACATTCCAAAGAGTAGCTGTCATCTGTCAAATCTACTAGCAAATAGACAGGCTTAAGGGGAAAGCTATCAATAATAGTAAAATATATGAGTAAAGATGAAATAGACAGGGAGTACAAAGTCAAGGTTCTGGTGCATTAAGGTTCCATATAAAAAACACCAGATAAACACTTTAAAACAATGAATTTCCTTATTTGTTGAATTAAAAGTAAATCCCTCTCATATGACAATATCTGCTAACGATGCCTATTTTACATACATTATCTTTTATTGTTGCCAATGTTTTACAGTTTCTCTAGGACTATTCCTGGGTACTGATTCCCCATCTTGTGAGAAGCAATGCCCCTCCTGCAAGGTATGGAGTGCCAAAATAAGTCGTCTCATTTGAAAAAAAAAAAAAAAGAACATCCCAGCAGCAGCCACTGAAGTCAGCACTTTTCAGGATTTGGCTCTGGGTTGGGTGTGGTATACTGCTTTTTGAAAAGATACAAAGCCACGACCTGGTAACCCTTTCTGAATGGTTACGTTAGCAGTATGTATAGTCTCGCTATTAAGAGTTAACTTGTGTAAAACCAAACTGATACCCATTACTCTTTTAGGTGTTTTTAGCTTCAAATGCATGCTATTCATGTAGATTTCTACAGATTTACTTACTGACCCTGAAGAAGGGTACAACTCAATAGCAGGTGGAAACATCAACATGAATAAAGGGAACACCATCATAGGGCCTAATCACATCAGCCACAATATCAGAGGCTCGTTCACCTGCACATCTACCAATGTGATATATGCCATCATGTGCCAGCAATGCCCCTCTGCCAGGTACATTGGTCAAACTGGACAGTTTCTACGTAAAAGAATAAATGGACACAAATCAGACATCAAGAACTATTCAAAAACCAGTCGGAGAACACTTCAATCTCTCTGGTCACTCGATTACAGACCTAAAAGTGGCAATACTTCAACAAAAAAACTTCAAAAACAGACTACAACGAGAAACTGCTGAATTGGAATTAATTTGAAAAGTGGATACAATTAATTTAGGCTTGAATAGAGACTGGGAGTGGATGGGTCATTACACAAAGTAAAACTATTTCCCCATGTTTATCCCCTCCCCCCCCCCACTCCCCACTGTTCCTCAGACGTTCTTGTCAACTGCTGGAAATGGCCCACCTTGATTATCACTACAAAAGGTTCTCCCTTTTCCTCCCCCCCACCCCCCCCGCTCTCCTGCTGGTAATAGCTCACCTTACCTGATCACTCTCATTACAGTGTTGATGGTAACACCCATTGTTTCATGTTCTCTGTGTACATAAATCTCCCCACTGTATTTTCCACTGAATGCATCCGATGAAGTGAGCTGTAGCTCACGAAAGCTTATGCTCAAATAAATTTGTTAATCTCTAAGGTGCCACAAGTACTCCTTTTCTTTTTGCGAATACAGACTAACACGGCTGCTACTCTGAAACCCATGAATAAAGTTGAGGCTTTAAAGAATGCACTTCTGTTTAGATCCACATTGCTTTGGGTATAGATAAATGGTACATAAAATAATCAAACTCAGGGCTCAATCATTGACTTAAAAGGGAGAGAAGTGCACTCAGCACCTGGCAGGATTAGGCACCATGTAATTTATATGTAGAGTGGAAGATAAACCACAGAAATTCCACCTAGCAAGGCCCTATCTAACTATTCAGTGACTTTGTAACTAGCAAATGTACTTCCCCCTCTTTTAAATGTCTGTATGCTGCTTTCATTGTCGTTTGCTAAATATAGTGCAATTCATTATTAAACTTGGGTTCCCAGCTCTCCACCCTCCCCCAGTGAAGGAATTTGACAAATAAACCACTGATCCAAATCATTTTCTGAATGAGAGCACTGCAAACTCGAACCAATGACTTGAATCTAGTAGTACTTAGTGCTACAAGGGATATTTCTGTAAACAACTTCTTAGGCTAAAATATATATTAAAGAGTACATGTTTGTTTGAATATATGTTGTCCAATTAAAGCTGATGGCAAATTGGTTTCTTTCCTTATATGTTTTTAAAAATGTTGTTCATTTTGTGGAAAAAAGAGAACGAACAGGAAACAAAGGTATTTTTGAAGTATACAGTTATAAGGTACTTGGCTGGTAATTTGCAACCTTGGTACACAACATACCTTTTAGCAAGGCTATTTATTTCTCAGGCAGAATGCTACAGTACTTACGATAAAGGCCTCTGTTGGACCTCTTCATCAATAGCAAACCTTTAAGCACAGCACATCTCATAAATAGGAGTTCCACTAACACAGACTTCAAAAGGATAGAACCTGATAATTCAAAAATAGAGCTATATTAAGTGTTCCAGCAGTCCATCCATAAAAGCAGTCTTATATTCCAAATGCCTCCTCTGTGCAGCATGACAGTCTATTAGAATAATAGCAGGGGAAAGCATAATTACAAGTAATCATTGGCTGGAAAGGAGCTAGTTGTTTTTGTACAGTAAAATGCCTTACAGAATCTGGCAGAAAATGCTACACTAGTTCTAACAGCGAGGGCAGGTAACCATAGAAAATAATCATCGCGCAAACCCTGAACGATTTGTTTTTATTTATTAAAAACCTTTTGCACATTTTAATGTTCTCCCAGTGAAATAAACTTAATTTGCTACCACATTTTCCTTTAGATCTGATTATTACATAATTGCTGTTTATGAACAACCATGTTCTGTACATATGTCGGTCAAGTAGTAATGTTCGTCTTAGCTGGTATATCAGGTTTATTCGGTAAGACATATGAGTTAATGATTTGCCCACTTGCCAATATGTTTTGTCCACAGAATATTCTAAGAGAAACAGAGCCTATTTTAGGCATCAGTTTTTGAATATGCAAATAAGTGTCTCCTGCAGACAAGAAAGATAGATCAAATGGTCATATGTGAGAGTGAACTCCACAAAGGATCCAGTTCTGCCTTCAGGCTCACAGGTATGGTCGTGTCCCCATGTTTCTGACAACAGGGAAGGCCCCCCAGATTGTAGACAGTTTTTATTTACATTTAACAGAGCTACAGGACTGAAAGCACCAGTCTTTTCTTGACTCTGTTCTTCCCCCTTTCCTACCTCATTTATTCTCCCAGTTTTAAGATGTGCAAATTGGCCCCGACCCTGCACCACTGAAGTCACTGGGAGTTTTGCTATTGGCCTCAGCTGGAGTAGGATTAACCCCATTCCTGTCTAGGTACTGGTCCACAACAGTGCAGGCAATTACCAGGAGATAACCTGTTCAGGTACAACACTGGACTCATCAAACCCATTTCAATCTCCAGTTCCATTCTAAAGGAGCCCATTGCAGATCATGAACCAAAGAAATGCACAACTGAATTGTGATCCTATCTTAATACTGTGCCCATCACTGGTATCTAAAGCATCTGTATGAAGCCATGGAAAATAAAGGTCTAAAGCCTAAAACTGAGGATAGCTTTCCAAATTCTGGCCAACAAAGGATATATAAGGAGATTCTCTGCGCCCACAAGTACACTCAAGCACTGGGCGTGTTTCCAGAAATCTTCAGATAGCTTTTGCCATGCTTAAGGATCCACTAAGTCAGACCCCGTCTGACAACAAGAATTCTACACAACCCCAGGAGGGGGGACCAAAGCCTGAGCCCTCCCGAGTCCCGCAACTCCAGCCAAGAGGGCCAGAGCCTAAGCCTGAGTCCTACCGCCTGGGCAGGAGGACCAAAGCCAAAGCCCAAGGGCTTCAGCCCCAGTTGGAGGCCTGTAACCTGAGCCCTGCTACCCAGGGCTGAAGCCCTTGGGCTTTGGCTTCAGCTTCGGCCCCGGGCAGTGGGGCTTGGGCTTGGGCTTCGGTCCTGGGCCCCAGCAAGTCTAACGCCAGCCCAGGCGACCCCATTAAAAAGGGGTCCCAACCCACTTTGGGGTCCCGACCCACAGTTTGAGAACCTCTGCATTAAGTTCTTTTCAGTGCTCATGCTCACAGCCCTTACTGAGCTCAGTACAAGTCCTAGGTTTCAGAGTAACAGCCGTGTTAGTCTGTATTCGCAAAAAGAAAAGGAGTACTTGTGGCACCTTAGAGACTAACCAATTTATTTGAGCATGAGCTTTCGTGAGCTACAGCTCACTTCATCGGATGCATACCGTGGAAACTGCAGCAGACTTTATATACACACAGAGATCATGAAACAATACCTCCTCCCACCCCACTGTCCTGCTGGTAATAGCTTATCTAAAGTGATCATCAAGTTGGGCCATTTCCAGCACAAATCCAGGTTTTTGTGCTGGAAATGGCCCAACTCGATGATCACTTTAGATAAGCTATTACCAGCAGGACCGTGGGGTGGGAGGAGGTATTGTTTCATGATCTCTGTGTGTATATAAAGTCTGCTGCAGTTTCCACGGTATGCATCCGATGAAGTGAGCTGTAGCTCACGAAAGCTCATGCTCAAATAAATTGGTTAGTCTCTAAGGTGCCACAAGTACTCCTTTTCTTTTTGCGAGTACAAGTCCTATTCAATGAGGCTGCTCAGTAAGAGCAATAGGGCTGGGCTCTGAGATTGTGACTAAGAACCTTGAACAATAATTTAATGATTTACTCTGGAATTAATCCCCTGATTTCGTTCATGTTTCAAAAATTACTAGTTCCACCCAATAGCAAAATCATTTAAGGGCAGAAAAAAGCATAAACAGAAGAATAAGCCGGAGTCAATTAAACAATCATAATTACAAGGCTATTTGCATATTATTTTACTTATTACAGTATTCCAGTAAAGGCCGCAGCAACTACTTTCAATTCAGCATGCAGAAATCATCATTATATACCAGCCCAAATTTCCTTGCTCTTATCATAATGCTTTTAATATGAAAACAGCTTTCTGTGAAGACAGTCTGATTATAGAGCGATATGTTTAATCATAGCCAGTGCTTACTGAAAAGTTTCAATGTTCATTACATTAGGTAGCCTTAAAATTGAATACAAATCAATGTTAATCAATATGTAGTAATAAATACATATTAAGGAACTGTTCCACTAATGTACAGGTAGCCTAATTAAAGCAACAACATGTGCTGCACTTACATACCTTAATTTTCTCTACAAAATCCTTATTGAACCACTACTTAAAAAAAAATAATTGCATTTGCAATTAGAAACACTGAAGTTACATTATCGATTTCCTGCTAAAAACCTTTTTAGTAAACAAGCAGAAACTACATTCATTAAATGTAAGTGCTTGGAGCTATGGTGTGAAATTCAATTCAGCCATTATCATGAATTACACTGATTATTGCTGTAATTATTTTCTCTTGGATACAACTGCCTTTCTGTTCCTTGTTAGTTGTGTTGGACATATAACCATGTTCATTTTATACCTAATAATATTCAACTGTAGTTCCAGCAATTACTATCACTTATACAAATCATTAAGTTAAGCTACAGGTACCTAGTAAGATACAAAAATTAAGTAAAACACCCGGTTTTTTTTTACCTCTGAAATAAATAATACCATTGGTGAACAGAGGAAAATTACAGATGTTAACTGATTTACGTTAGAAAATGTCATTACCTTTTTCCCTTTCACTGACATTTTCGTCGTAGCAAACTTATGACGATCCATTTAAAACCTGTCAACAAAATATTTTCCCCATATCATAGAGATTAATACAACAACACTTCTTGTGAAAGATTCATCTCTCTAACAGCTATTATTTTAAAAGAAATATTTGTGCACCCCCAGGGCAGTGTGCAAATACAGTGCCCTAATAATCTGATCCATTAAAAGAATCCATTTCATGGATCATACCAAAACAAAAATACTTAGAGGTTAAGGACCTTATCCAAAGTCCATTGAAGTCAATGGAGAAACTGACTCCAGCTGACTTCCGTGAACTTTGGATCAGTCTCTTTATATAGCACTTTTCAAGCCAAAGGATCCCCAAATCATTCAAGGCCAAATCCTGAACTGCTCATTCTGGCAAAACTCCCCTTGATTTCAAGTTTTGCTTGAGTAAGGAACTGCGATTTTGAGGCTGCAATATAGGCACTGCCATTGGAGAGCAGGCACCTCCAGGACATAGGGTGGAAAGCGACTGGAGACCAATACATTGTGAAAAAGGTGAGGGGCGAGAATATTTTGACCCAGGACATCCAGGCAAACTTCTCTTTACAGAAAGTATCTGGAATCTTTAGGACCGAATTTTTTAAAAGAGCGGGCAGAGGTCTGCAAGTATTTATGCACCTAACTTATATTCACAATTGTAGCAATGGCGCATGGGAATCAAGTATTTGTTATAATTTACTTGATGTTTGTATATAGCACCACAGATATACATAGCACAGTAAAAATCTGTATAAATGGCTCATTAGGCATTTATCTAGTGGCTTGCCTGTACAAATGCATATCAAGAAATGGTCACTACACCAAGAAGCTTACAATCTGATGCCCCAATCTAGTGAACACCTATTCACATGGGTAAGCTGTCTGGAATGGCTCACAACTGTGAGTGCAACCTCCGGGAGCCTGTCAAGAAGCAGTGCAGAGATCCTCAGCTGGTTGTATCCTCTATAATTAGATTTCACCAACCCAGTAACAAGTGTGAACTCCTAAAGCACTATAACTTAACATGGAGTCACAGACAGTCCCCTTGCGCATTCCAGCCTATCTTACCATCCAAGCAAGCTGGACTTAGTGATAGCTGGTTGCTGTACACCAAAGATCACCACAAAATATTCTGATTGCTCCTAGAGCCAAGAGAACAGTCACTTACCCAAGCAGGTCAATTAGTATCTTAGATCTCACACTAAAGACAACGCTTCTAACCAATCCTATAGTAAACCATCTGAGAATTTATTCACTAAGAAAAGACATGAAGGAGTTATTACAAGGTTAAAGCATGCAAATATACACAGTCTATGAGTTACAGTCTATGGTTTCAAAATGTACAGAGTTGTAGTGATCTGTCAGCTCTGAATGTCTTTTAGGGCTAACCCAGATTGACCCTGGGGAATCTCTGCTTCTGTTTTGTAACTCTGGCCCTGGGAGAGTCCAAACAGCAAAAGAGAAGAACATTTTCTGGTCAGCTATTTTTATTTCCTTCTTCCAGAATTCAAGCTAATGGGATGAATCTTTTTGTACATAGCCTCTTCCTGAGTATAAGGGGGCAATTAACAAAGTCTTTGTATTGTGTTGTCCCACAGTGGCCCATTTAGTTTAGACAGGCCTTCTTGATGGGCAGGAGACGATCGCTCCTGGTTGGGCTCACAGTTTCAGAGCAAACATTTTTTTAGAGTTACAAAGCAAAACCTTTAAATATGACCCTCTACCAGCTGATAAAGAAATTATGTGAGATTAATGCATGCAGCAATTTACAGGCATTTCGTAAAGTCTAAACACTTTGTGTCCAACACCCATCCTAACCATACTAGCACACAGGTGAAACAGACTGATTTCCAGGAATGAATTTGTCAGTGCTCAGCTGAGCTTAAGGCTTAGGCAAGAGCTGGCTCCTGGTCTGCCAGCATCACAAAAGAGTTTACTGGATTGGAACCTAAGTATGATATAAACATTAATGTCTAAAGAGTTCAATAAATAAATGAAAACAAATAAAGCTTGTACTCATAAGGGAAAAACAAACATTTGCTTTAAAGTGAAAAGTTAATGTCTTTGAATATCAGATCTAAAATTAAAACCTGAATGGCAAGCCAGTATTCAGCAATTTATAATCAGGGGAGTATGTATTCTGCAGCAAGACAGACCTAAATACTGTGGTGAAGTTCCTCAGGTCAACAGAGGTCTGCTGCAGTAGACTGAAATTCTGTGGCAGATTCGTTCAAATTAAAAACTATAGGGTCAAATTCTGCAGGTGCAAACTGGTGCAGCTTTGTTGTGATTTTGTCCCTATATTTTTTTAATGAATAAGATATGTAATCAGGACAGTGGACCCCGTCTTATTTAGTTTAATATTAAATTTAATGTGTTTTATGTTGTCACCACATTTTCACTATTGTCCTTTAAACAGAAACACATCTATACAGTGGCACACAGAAATCACTGTTAAATAAACATGAATTCTAGCCTCATCTGGACATGCGGAAATTTTATTCAGACATAGCAGAAGAAAGATACGTGAATGGGAGCTAGCAGAAGCATGGAGCAAAGTCCTGTCCATGAAAGTCAGTTAGCCTGTTGCTTCATTTTATATTTTCTCTGATAAATGCATTATCATGATGATTCTTCTCTGAGTAATATTTAAAATAGTAATATGACACAATCAGAAAGTACAAATGAGCAAGAAAATTGATAGTGGAGAGAATGAACCACACTGAAAGATGACTGCAACTTTCTTTTGCTTTTTCACAGGTGACACATCTTATTGTAATCCAGAGAGCATCCAAATCAAAGCTTGTTGTGTTTTTGAATTATCATTGCACCATGCCATTACTAGAACAATATTAATTCCATTCACAAAAAATAGTGAGTATCTTTTTTACTTACAAGTTTCATTCCCATTTATCTTAAGGACCTTTTTACTCTACCAGAGTGCAGTAAATGGCCTTAGCATAAATGACAATTGGGCCCATCAAAAATCTGGGTCCAATTCTGCTCTTAGTTACAGCAAAATAGTAACTTCAGTTGAAACTACAAGCAGAACTCAACCCTTCATTGCTATTTTCCCCAACATTTTCCATGTATCTGTATTGTCTGATATCATATCTATTGCTGTCAGAATGGTGCCCATGGTATTTTCCTCTGGGAATACACTGCAAAGAGAACCTTGAAACATGAAGCAAATAGATTTCATTCATTGAACAAGGTTAGTGTGGGAATTCTAAGAAACCCAAAGGTCTTACTCCATATTGAAGCAGTGTGGCCTGTGAATACAGCACTAGATTAGGACTCACAACACCTGGGTTCTATTCTATTCCTAGTTCCGCCAATGGCATGCAGGGTGACATCCTGTTGTATGCCTCAGTTTTCCCATCTGTAAAATGAGCATAATGATATTGACCTCCTTGTAAAGTGCTTTGAGTTCCACTGTTTAAAAAGCATAATAGAAAAGCTAAGTATTCATAGAATTTTTTCAATGAGAACCAAATATAGTAGAAAACTCTTCAGTATCCATAAAATATTAGGAAACCTAATATGAAGATTACGGGAACAAAAATATTTATTGGCCCATGGTATTTGAAGAAGAGTGAGGCTGCGGGAATGACACATGAGTTCTTTAAATGAACAAACCTGCTTACTAATGTTCACTAAAATATCCATGAGAAAGGTTGCAAAATTGACTGACTCAAAATTCAATTCAAACTTCACAAAAATGCCTGATGGTCCATTTTCTTACTGTTCACCTAGCACTAATATGTATTGCTGCTTATCTGAAGGTGCTAAATTAAGAAGAGAATCAAGAAAGTCCAACCTGAAATACAAAAGTGGAAGATTTTAATATATAATTAAGCAATAGATATTCAAGAATATCTTCTTCATAAGGGAATCTTTCCTCAGGCCCCTCTACAAACATGTAACATAACCTTCAAAGTAAAAAAGATTTGTTGCATTAGTTCTGCTTAGCTAACCATGAATACTAATTGCAGGAAGAATGAATTGCATCCAGTGCCCTAGGGCATGAGCTCACCAGAACACACAAAAGTTTCATAAGGCCAGCACAAACAATGGAGTACGGGCCCACCAAAATGAGTGTAAAACAACCTCAGTGAAATTCAGTACACCATGATCTTTACCAAACCTCTAAATTAAAAAAAAAGTCAACATCTGTTCTATAGACAGCAGAAGGAAGAAGAGTGTCAAGAACCAGGATTTTCATTACCTATATTTATTTTCAAAATAGTTTGTCTTATTCAGTTCGACTAATAAAATAGGTCAGATTCACTCAAATGCTCTGGCTGCTTTGATCCACTTCAGTGATGCAAACCCATCTTTGGGCTGCTCTCAGTTACATCCGGGCCAAACTTGGCCCCCAGTCATTCTGAGGATTGAAGTGCAGAAAGATGACATAAATCTACGTTTTGCTCCTCAGTCCCACCCAGGTGTGCTGGGAAGAGCTCCAATGTGTTTATGCCACAGTTTTACTCTGAGTTTTACTCAGTTTGTTATTATTAAACCATGGATGGAGCAGGAGTTACAAAACAGGGTCAGTGTCAAGAATATCAGAAATGATCCCAAAATCATAAATATCAGAAATGATCCCAAAACAGACCCTCAGTCAAGTATCCCCAAACTTTGACTGGAGCAGCCGTTGCTTAGATTTTCATCTTTTTGTATTATTTTAACACTTCAGATCAACTATTTACACTTTGCCATTAGCATGTAAATAGGGTTACCATACACCCAGGTTTTCCCAGACACTGCCTCTTTTTTGAGCCTCCTTTCTCTGTCTGGATGCATTTTTCAAGTAACAGGACAGGTCCTGGATTTTAGCAGAGCAAACAGGCTGCAGCTCAGAAAGATCCATGATTGGTCCGCTTCCGTGTATCCACAGATGATTGGTCCATTCCCCTGCAACCACAGCTGCCAGGTCCAGCTCACAGAGACCCAGGCTCCCAGTCCCGGGGAGGAGATCCAACAAGGAGGTGCTGACTGATGACTCTTGTTGTGTCCTGGGCTAGCACCAGCCATCCTACCACCGTGACAGGGAGCGACACTGCCCCACCACCTCCAGTGTTTACCCCCGCTGCAGGTACCCCATCCAGAACCCACAACTTTACCCCTACCCCCAGCTCCTCTGTCCCATCCCCCCACAACTCCTCCCCACTCCAGCAGTGTCCTTTTTTTGGGAACCTGACATATGGTAACCCTATGTATGTATTCACCTAGCCCAAGTTCCTTTTTGCAGGTAAGCAATACTCTATGAATTTTATTTTTTTCTGGGACTAGGTTTACGACAGCAATATCAGCACCAGAACATTTTCACATAAGTATATTGAAGATTTGTGCTTCTGAATCAACACTTCTCCTAACAAATGATAAATCTACACACAAACACTGATTTATATACAGCAAATTAATTCTTGGAATAACTTCACTAAATTTAGCAAAATTATACCAGGAATGATTTTTGGCATGTTGTGTTTAATCCATTACTTTTGTAATGATTAAATTCTTTTTTTATTCTCATCAACATTCTCACCTACTCCCTGTGGAACAAGGACAAAGCCTTCAACTGAAACTATAAATGAAGGACTTCACTGCTGAATTTTTACCTGTTCAGCTCATTATAAATCCTGAGAAAAGGTTATTCTTAAAAGGTAAGTAATTTAATATTGAGCTAATTAGTATGTTTGACAGACACCATGATACACTTGCAAAATTCACATGCTGTCATCTTTTCAATGATTGAGTATGCTTCATACCTGTGTGAGGTAAATATCAATATCTCCATTTTACAGATGGAAAAGTTGAAGCAAAGAAATTACAGGACAAATTTTCCAAAACCCATGCAGCTGAGTTCAGGTTGCACACTCTTCTGTACAGCACAGGATGCTGTTTCTTTTCAAATATATATGCAGTAGAACCTTAATTTTATGTACAATGATCTTACAGACAATCAGTTATACAAACCATTTTTCCCAGCAGGAAAAAAAATAACATAATGAAAGTGAAGTCGATGAAGACCAAGACAACATCCCTTCACATTCTAATGCCTTCAGTGTATTGGAAATTGCTTGGCAGTGATTTGAAGGGCAAGGACAGAGTCCTGCGGTGCACCATCCTGTAACTTATGCACCGTACCTGCTGTAATTTTGAGATTTCAATTTTAGGAACTCAATTTCCAATGAGTTCATAAAGTAGGGGATTGACTGTATACATGTTGACAGGTTTCAGAGTAGCAGCTGTGTTAGTCTGTATTTGCAAAAAGAAAAGGAGTACTTGTGGCACCTTAGAGACTAACCAATTTATTTGAGCATGAGCTTTCGTGAGCTACAGCTCACTTCATCGGATGCATACTGTGGAAAACACAGAAGATGTTTGTTTTTATACACACAAACCATGAAAAAATGGGTGATTATCACTACAAAAGGTTTTCACCCTAGTGGGGGGGGAGAGAGAAAACCTCTTGTAGTGATAATCACCCATTTTTTCATGGTTTGTGTGTATAAAAACAAACATCTTCTGTATTTTCCACAGTATGCATCCGATGAAGTGAGCTGTAGCTCACGAAAGCTCATGCTCCGATAAATTGGTTAGTCTCTAAGGCGCCACAAGTCCTCCTTTTCTTTTTGTGGATACATGTTATGATCGATGTCACCAGGTGGCACTGCTACACATCCGATGAAGCGAGCTGTAGCTCACGAAAGCTCATGCTCAAATAAATTGGTTAGTCTCTAAGGTGCCACAAGTACTCCTTTTCTTTTTACAGTCTTACAAGGTCTCTTTTTATTTATTTATTTATTTATTTTTGCAAGTGAGCAAGCTTTGACTCTTTGGATGATAGGATGTGCTTTTGTTAGTTTTGGTTGTGCCAGGTGCTCTGTAGATTGGAAATAGCTTCAGAAAAGAGTGAGTTGTGCAAGAAACAAGAGGGTTTGCTCTCTCCCCCTTGAGCGCTCAGAGCCAATGACTGAGGTAGTGTTGCTCCCTGGAACCCAGACATTGGTGTTGAGCTCAGGTCCCTGAAAGAAAGGATTGCCCTGCATGTCATTTGTCCATCTCATTTCAGGACTGGAATGTGTGTGTAAATAAAGCAAGTTGCACTTAGAATATACTCAGACTCCATGTCATCGATTTCTCCTCTACTGGGAGAGATTAGATATAGATATAGAGATATATACAAACACACAAACACAGAGTATATTCATATCTAGACAAATTGAAAATTAGGCCAGCATTGTGCACAGTGGTACACAAATCTGAATTATGGCAGATCATCAAAGTTACTTGCTGTGCTGTCAGTCCACTGACCCCTATTGGATATATTCAGTAGTGCTGTATGATGTACTTTGTCTGGTTAATAACACTCAAAGGGGTCAAACAATTTTCCTGGCTGAATATGGGGCCAGATCTTTTGGGTCCAGCTGAGCTGTGCTCAGTACAAGATCTTCAGTGATGGGGGGAATGTAATTCTAAGCTACTTTTCTGCTCCTGTGGCTGAGCAAAGGCTGGACCTGACCCTATGACAAATTAGGGCAGTCTAAGAGTTTGGCCTGTCCAAGAATGTGCCTACCTCAGTGGAGAGGAAAACAGCTGCTGTAAAGCTGGCAACACACCACCCAGAAATTCCCCTATGTCTTGGGAATCTCCATTTGCCCTTGGGAATGGGTTTCCATCAACTTTCAGCTGCTGGAGCAGCAACAAGGGGATGGACGCAGGGACTAGGATCTAGCCTATGACGCTTAGTTCAGATCATGACTGTGGAAAAGGCATTTTAGCCCATTGGAAATGTTCTGAGGAAGAGATAGTAGGAAGCTCATGAGCATCACAGATATAAGAGCTAAAAAGAGATTAAACCATAGCAACAAGAAGCAAGCAGTCTAAGCTCACTGCTACTATATTCAGCATAGGTAACAGGACCAGCAGGACAAGCAGGAAGAAAGCATGAGCCTTCAGACCCCGTGAATCACTCTCTCATACATAGAATAATAAACGGGTAGAATGCTCCAACAGGCAAATGCGCTGATAGCAAAAAAACTCAGGAGTGATTTTCAGGGCACAGCCTATCAGACCTGCCCTTCTCTGTGGGATCATTTTATCACAAATTCACCTACATTTGGTTGCAAGATAAAAATGTGATGACATAATTTGGTTAATACACTTGTTGTAATGTCAGATTAGGCACTTTCTCTTGGAATTTTTGGGGAGGATGCTCTTTCTTCAGCTGTCCTAGGCTGAGTGCACATATTGATGCTCTTACTTAGCCTGACAATCCCATAAAATGTAAAAACGTTTTCTCCCACCATTGTAGAGCTTTTCTGGGTTTCTGCTGTACTATGTCTATTAGCATCTGTGGTAGTCACTAGGCAAATCCTGCACAACTCTTTCAGAACTCTACATGCTCTATAATATCTGTGGCACTGTGGGGTGCCTAGGGTAGCCCTCACTGAAAATGCCAAGGTCAGGGCAGGCAGCAAAAGGGAGAGCAGATAGCCCCAAGACAGGTAGGAAGTTAAACTCCCCAACCAGACACAAACTTTGCTTCTGATCCTCCACACAGGTTATCAAGAAGCTAAAAAAAGAAATCACAGAGCCCCCTTTATTGCATTCCAGTTCTACGGCTCCCAATCATCACCTATGTCCAGTACAGTGAGAAGTTATTTAAAAAACTCTGCTCACATATACAGAATGTTCTTCTGACCCCAAAGGGTCAGCCACATTACCAGGCCAGTATAGGTTTGGGATTTACCCAAAATACCATGCTGCCAGCCAATCCTTTAGTGGCTAAAACTAAACATTTAATATAAAGGGAAAAAAAGAACAAGAAGAGAGTTGTTAAATGGTAAAGCAATCAAATACATACAGAGACTTTAAAGCCCATATATCAGGTTCTTAGCAGCATTAATGAGTTTGCTGGCTTGAAAGTCCCTCTGGAACACATCCACAGGTTGGATGTGTCATTCAGTCCTTTCTTCAGAGCTTCATCTGTACAAAAGTTACTCCAGAGGTAAGAAGCAGGAATGAAGACAAAATGGAGAAGATACAGCTTCCTTTTATAGTCTTTTGCCATGTGTCTTGTACTTCCTTTGTCCCAAACACAAGCTGCCCAGCACATGGCATGGAAACCTTAGAGTTCTCTGTTCACAGGCACATCACATGCCTTGCTGAATCATAAGGTGTATCACCTGTTTCCTTTCAATGGGTTCATTGTACAGTTGATGACTCTTGATGGGCCATCAAACAGTCTAGGCAGTGCTGATGCCAATCTTTCTGGGGGTGTCACCCAGAAACACAGCACAAGTTTGGAAACATAGATATACCATACATATCTACAATTCATAATACAAAGGTGATACAAACATATTAACAAAATTATCACATTTGGTAAATTATAACATTTTCACAGACACCTTACATGGCATATCTGGCACAATTCATTACAATTTTATAATTATGATTTTATTGATACCAGTAAGTGTCTCCCATATACCAAACAGCATCACAATATCAATGCAGGGTTTGTGTAAAGACTGCTTTGAATGGTCATGTGGACAGTTGTGACTTTGTCTGAGGCATAGATGGTAAATGAAATGCTGGCAAATTGTCAAAAAGACTTCTTCATACACATAGAGAATTTTGTTGGATGTCTCTGGAGCCTTCATTGTTCTCTACCAATAGAGCCAAATTTTGACCCTGTAGAATCCATAAGGAAAGGATTCACATTTATCAGGTCTCTGTGTATTGTAAAATAGCATGATACCTGAAAAGGTGAACTTTTAATAACAGATGAGGCCAAGATTTTCAAAAGTGACAATTGAGTTTTGGAGCCCTGGATTTTGGATGCCCAACTTGAGACAACTGAAAGACACCTGATTTTCAGAGTGGGTGCTCAGCACTTTCTGAAAATGAGACCTTTCTAAGGCATCCCGGGTTGGGCACCCACAAACTGACACATCCCAAATCACTTTTGAAAATCTTGGCTGAACATGCATTTCGTTTTCTCCATGGTCTAATGAATAATTATGCTAATCCTATAAATGCCAGCTCTATGATCACTATCAACCATTAGAGAAAAGCAGTTGGCAAACCTCTAATAGGTTATGGGAAAGAGAGAGAGCTTGCACTTCAGGATCAAAGGAAAAGGAACTAAGTGTCATGTTACTGTGATGCTCTATGTGGAAAGGGAAAGACACGAGGATTTATTCTTTAAACAAATTTTGGTAATATCTGCCTTGTAATTTTTCCCTGGAAGTACATAGCCTCGCTTGGAAATACTACACGAAGTATATTGTAGAATTTTCTGATGTGGTGGGACAGGACTTTCAAAAGCCCTCTGTGCTGCCTGAACTCTGCTCCCATTCAAGTCAATGATAAAACTGGCATTGCTTTCTAGGCCAATGCTGTGTTGCTTTTGAAAATCCCATCCGTTAGTTATAACTTTTCTCTCACTTTGACACCTGCACAGTGGGACGCAGGGTAACTAAGACAAGTAGGGAAAAAAACACCTGCCTACAACATTTCTAAAACAGTTTTTCTGTAAAATTGTTGCTTCTACAGAATCCATGACGGCTCGGTGTGGTAAACGGGTTAGATGGTAGCTGTTCCAATTTCAATAGACTCATGGGAGTTTTGCCAGGCAGACAGAGTAGGGAAAAGAACAGGTTGTAACCACCGTATAGACAGAGCAGAAGATCAACATTTGCCTTGAGATTGGAAAGAAATCATTTGTCTTCCAGCTTTACTCAGGGAACCGACAAGCTAAGAACCAGGAACAATAGTTGCGGCCTGCTCTAGAGAGGATGGATAACCCAAATAAAAGAAGAGGAAGAAATAGGCAAGGATAGTAAATTGCACTGATAAAAGATAGAACTGCCTTTAGAAATGCATATGCCTGTAAGGTAGGGACAGAATCTTGGTACTTGACAGTGAGCATGTCTGAACAAGTTTTTAAAGAACTTTGGATTTTTAAAATTTAGTATTAAGAAAAATTGCAGCTGAGGTTTCCCACTTTCCTTGCAGTACTTGGATCAGTGCAATTGCAGCGCTTAAAATGACATTTCTAGGACTGAATTAATGGCTGATCAATTAATGAGATAGGGTGCAGATAAAAGGTCCAACTAGGCCTTAGCTGTTTTCTTAATAGAAAGACCTGTTAGTAAAAAAAGGATTGGCCAGGGAGCAGGGTAACAGAACTTTTTCATGTGGCAGATTATAAGGATTCGTTAGATTCACACATAAACAAGACTGAAATGCAATTACATATTCCACAAGGACCAAAATGATTTTAACCTGTTCACGGTAAAAGTAAATAAATAAATAAAATGAAGATCCTGACACTGATGTTGAAACAGATCGAAATGGACTTTTTTTTTTTTTGGTTAAGTTTTTTTTTTTCTCTTCATTTTAATAATGATGTCGTCTGTTTCACAGTCTGTGGCCTCTTCTGGTCTTAAAGATACTGAGACAGCAGATGCTTCCTAAATGGAAAGGAAATTGTAATGATGTAGATCCTCATTCACATTATTTTTCAAATAGGTTTGAGCACTACAAGTTGTATAGGGCAGGTGGGATTGTGCTGCTGACTGCTTAAAAAGGTAAACTTGAATACAAATAGACAAATCAAGCACACATGTTGATTTGAAAGTTTACCGTCAGTTCCTCAATACACTGCAGTTAAAATAAAGCCATTACTATCACTGAGTGTCCTTCTCAGCATCAGAAAGCTAGAAATTAACTTAATTGCCGAACTGCACCTAAAAACAGCTGCTATAAACATTACAATTTGGCTTTTAGTCTCATCAAAATTCCAAATATGTTAAAAAACTAATTTGCAAATGTGCTTAAATTAACACCTTGCAACCACAATATTTAACCTGATGTCTAATCTGATGTCAAGTGAAAACAAGCCAAACAACATGGAAATTGTATATAGTACAAAAAGTCTGAGCAATTTAATTGAAAATCTTAATTATAGCGGTGCCATCAGAAATGCTGTCATTCTATTGATGTTTCATTACAGGTCCTAGTTTTTTTCCACATACTAGAACTCAGATGAATTAATCTGAATCAAGATGAGATTTAAGTGTTTGGAAATGTTGTTTCATTTGGAAAAATATAATGAATTTTACAAATACGCGTAGCTTCATGTAAACAGTTAACGTTTGCTTCAAGAGGCTAATTGGTGCAATGTGTTACCATATTGATCTTTCCTCCGATGGAAAGTATTCTTGTATCTTTATCCTGTCTTAGATCACAAGTGAAACTGTGCTTGATAACTCCATGCCAGTCCTTGCTTGTCATCTGTAGGGCTCGTCAACAAACCAGGAAAAATACTTCAGGAGAATTTTTAGGGTTTTTTTTTTTAATTTAAAATTTTCACAAGAAGGTGAAATATCTTGATCATTGAATATTTCAACCAACTTTATACATGATCAAAAAACCTGAAAAAATGCAATGAAAAAAAAATTGGAACAGGGGTATTGACCATCAATTTTTAGACAAAAACTTAATCAAAAACTCAAAAATTGTAAAATTTTAATCAACTCTAGCCATTTGTACATATCACATAATCACTTGTCAAGAGAGGTTCAGGACTACTATTACAGGTCTCTCAAACACAAAGCAGATACTCATTTGCATGGTGCAAATATGCAACTGCCTAGGGATAGAATGCCAGGGCTGCAAAATTTCCTACACGTGTTTTACAAATGGGGATCTGCCTATGCAAGATTTGTACAAATCTGCACTTCAAAAATATATAGTTAGCATCCAGGTACAGATTATCCCCTTACCTGAGAAAGATGTCATCATTTGTCATGCCTCCTTCTGACTTCAAAACATAGAATGGGCTTGAGATGAAGTTGGAATTTTCAATAATATTTTTATGAATGATATGCATAGTAGTGACTTACTTGACTGGGGATTACTACTCTGTGGGTGCAAAGGGGTTAAAAAGCTGCTCTTAGGGCAGAGCTGGAGACCTGAGGTGTTTTTTTCATGTAACTGTCTCAGGTGGCATGAACTGGTCATTAAAGGTCCTGCTGAAAATGACCTGTATCGATAGAGGATTCGGAAAGACAATGGGAGCCCCTGGGAATGAACAATTGATACTTGTTCATGGGAAACTCCAGCAGGCAGAACATGTGAACTCAGCATAGGTCTGCAGGAAGAGGACAATGGACCCAGAGGTGACAAGAGGCTATGACATCAGCTGGCCTTTGGAGGGGCACAACGGTTCACCTGGGACTGAAAAGCTAGGGACAGAGACAGACAGAAGAAACCAAGATGTTTCAAAGAGAGGACTGGCTTGGCCAGCATGGACTATATGTCTTAACCTTTGCTTCTCTGTGCTAACCTAAGGACTTCCCAATGCTGTGTTCCAGTTAACTAATAAACCCTATTCTGTTTTGAAAAGGCTGCCTGGTGTCACTGCAAATACTTGTGCAGGTTCACTGATCCCTGAGGAGGGCAAATATTTTCTGAACAGGAGTATCTCAGTTGGACTTGCTGGGCAGAAGTCAAAGTGTGAAGGAGGAGTGCTGGAGCCCAGAGGATCAGTCTCATGGCATTATTACCAGGTGGCCTACACTTAGGGAAGAGTGGGACAACGCAGGGGGTCTGGCACCCTGAAAGGACTGTTTAAAAGCAGAGGCGTAGCACAGGTCCTATGGATCCAGGACAGGACTTTCTCCTAATTATCTTCCCTGGAAGTGCACTGATTTTTTTTTCCCTAACTGGAAATAAAATTATCTGCTTCTGCCAAAGATCAGGATCCCAAATGTAATTCAAAAGATTGGAGTTCCTGAGAGTATTTACCAGAAATGCCACATATCACGAATACAGACCACCCATACTAATTACATAACTGATTATTATTTATATACATAAAACAGACACATGGATAAAGAAGAATCAAATGATACCCTTCATTTGGACTCACAGAAAGCTTTTGACAAAGTCACAGGAGCCTATTAAGGAAACTAAGGAGTCATGGGGCAAAGTATTATCATGGATTAGAAATTGGCTGAGATGGAAATCAAAAAGGGGAAATAAATGGTCAATTTTTAATATGACAAAAGGTTACCAGCAGGGTGTTCCAAGGTTCCATACTGGGAAACGTGATGCTTAGTGTATTAATTAATGATCCAAAGAAGGGGTGAACAGTGAAGTGGCAAAATTTGCAGATACTACAAAATTATTTAAATTAGTCAAGATCAGAGTAGATTATTGAGGAACTTCAGAGAGTTAGATAGAGGTAGATAAACTGGCAACATGATGGCAGGTAAAAGATAATGTTGACAAATGCAAGGTAATGCACATTGGAAGGAATAATCTGAACTCATACAACACGCTGGGTTTAAAGTTAATTGTAATCACATATTAAAAAAAGACCTGATGGCACTGTGGCAGCCCAGGTTTTAAAAAAAACTACTCAATATACAGGTTTCAGAGTAGCAGCCGTGTTAGTCTGTATCCGCAAAAAGAAAAGGAGGACTTGTGGCACCTTAGAGACTAACAAAAGTCTCTAAGGTGCCACAAGTCCTCCTTTTCTTTTTACTCAATATACAGGAACCAGTGGTGGTAAATATGTACATAAGATCTAAAAGGAATAGTATAGAAAATACTGGACATATTATAAAGACTTTATACAAATTGATGGCATGACCGTACCTGGAGTACTGTATACAGTTCTGGTCACCAAATCTCAAAATAGATATAGCAGAAATAGAGAGGGGTGATGGAAATGATGAGTGGGCAGGAAAGACTGCCATACGAATAGAGATTGAAATGATTGCAACTATTTAGCTTTGAGAGAAGTTAAATAAAAGGGGACATGATAGAAAAAATACAAAATGATGGCATACAGAAGAAGATAAATTGGATGCTCTATTTACCTCTTTCCATAATATGAGAACAAAGGGGCATTCAATTAAATAGCCATATAACAAATTTAAGCTTGAAAAAAGACTTTTTGTAGCAAAAGGGAACTTGGTTTATGATGCAAAAGCCCTATCGAAAATCTCCCTATAATTATCAGCTACCACCATGCAGAGCTTTGATTTAGCTGAGAAAAGTGTAAAATCAGATATAGTCAGCAAATTCCCTTGTGACACATCTAAGCTGATCAAGCATATAAGATATTCCTATAGGTCTCATAACATTTTGGGGCAATTACTACATGTCCATACTGAGATTTGTTTCATGACTAATTGACTAATTATACAGCATGGGATCATTGGGTCTGATACATCTTCATCTGATGTGTCTCACACAAGGTATGTCTCAAAAGTATTTTTGTAACAATATTATGTTTTCAAAGGCCTCAGGCCATGCGTCATTCTATGCAATTTCAGCTTTGCAAGTGCAACTCACCTTCATGTATAATTCTTTGTGCTATCACTTGGGCACCCAAATGATGGAATTTATAAAGACAAAACCCGTTTGTGCTTGATTTGCTCTTTACTTGCACATGAAACTGGATTATTTGTGTGCACAAGTGACAGCATGCAGAAATTTTGCATGGAAAGTTGTGCAGACACACAGGACATGTATTGAAAATTCAATCCATCAGGTCAAAATGAGGTGTACATTTTGTACAGTGACCATGATTTAATGGCAGGTTTCAGAGTAGCTAAGGTGCCACAAGTCCTCCTTTTCTTTCATGATTTAATGGTTATCTTGTCCATTTCCTTTATCATCAGTGACAGAGTCCTTGTTTAACCTGAGATATAACTTTGTTTTTAGCATTTTCTATTTTTATTATGGACAAAATACTAAAATAAATGTAAGTATTTGACTCAAATGATAGTAACAAAATGCAATCCCATATGGCTATGAAGTTCACCAAATTATGTCTAGGTAACGCAGTCCATATTTTGGCATGAAATCTGATTCTCATTTCTGAGATTCCTGAAACAAAAGAAGAAGTTGGAAGTGTAAGAGCAGACTCAGACCTTAATCCTACAAACCCTTATGCATATAAATAACTTTACTCACTTAAGTAAGTCTACTAAGAGCAATGAGGCTAGTTCATGGTCACATACATAACTTTGCAGAATCATACTCTTAATAAGCAGCTGAGATTAAAAACAAAAATTCTGTGTCCATAATTGTATGATCCCTGTGGAACTGAAAATACTCATGGATTTTTTTACTTTATAATCTTGCATTGACAGAGAAATTAACAAAATTTCCTAGTAAATCTTTTCTTGCTTTTATTTATGTAATTCTATGAGACTCTGATTATTTACCAAATCAGATTAGTAATTCTGAAGGTCAGAAATGATTCTTGTTTACTCCCCAAAATCTTTATAATTTTTCATTCTGAGGCAAATTCTTAAGTAGGTACTTTTAGCACATAAAATATAGATACAGTATTTGGAAAATGTACTAAACGATCCCATTTCATGAGTTTTATAGAAATTGTGTTGACAAGATACATGAATTTTATACACACATCTCCTTTCAGAGTATTTATTTTCATATGTGCACATGGGCTAGTTGAGTCTCACGGCATTTCTTTTTTTATAACAAATGATCACTGCTGAAGCCATTGTTAACCTATTGTGTAATGGTATTTCAGTGTTTGAGAGATTAATTGCTTTTGGTGTAAAATATGGCAGTGGATCTATACTCCTAAGCACTGCTAATTAGTTTCTAACGTAACTACAATATTTTTTGAAGAGAGGTTTTTCAATTTCAAATCTCTCTAAAAGCATCCCTTAGGCCTAAATTAAGTTGTAAAGGGTGTCACTGAAGTCTGTGCTGAGGTACTGGGACAAGCTCAGGTTACTGTCCAACCTGACATGACTCAGGGTCAGTGGGGCTGAAAATTCCCTAGCCAAGCCTCCCCAAGCCATAACTATACTATGTCTGAGGCAAAGGGTGAAAATACCCTTCATCACAAAACATGACACCAAACTAATGGTTACAAATGTGTTTTCAAGCAGGGGGTGGGGGGAAAGGCTTTAGAATATTCTGCTGTATATGCAAGACAGGATTTTTTTAAACAGCTCTAAAGATTTGGGGGTTAAATGTTGCTTTGTTTAGAAATGGTGGTGAAGCTGATAGGGATTTATTTTCTATGCCAAAATTTACAGCAACATTTTGTAAGCGATGGCCAATACAGATGAAGGGAAGAAACTGTAAACACTAACAAAGTCAATTTAACATACAGTTGGTTTTATGATAACAATTCCTAGAGATGGGTTCAGTTTGGTTTTTCCTGTTGCTTTCATTGCTTATTCCTTTCAGGTTCTATTTCAGTTTCACAATGTTATAGCTGATCTTTTGAATACTCAGCGTCATTTAGGAGTAGTGAGAAGCTACAAGAATGATCAAAAATTTTCCATAAGCCTGATCAAACAGAAATAGGAGACCAGATAAGTATACATGGCCCATTTCTGGCTGAGTTGCTGCTGACATATGTGCTGGAGAAACTGTAGTAAAAGCACAGAGCAGAAATAGGATGCCCATATTCTGCTTCCTATCCCAAAGACTGCAGGTTCTCTCAGGTGCAGGGTATTGTAAGGCATGGCATTAGATTCAGGAGGAATGTTTATGGGTAGATGTATATGTGGCCACTCTGACCAGGGAATGATGCCTATGCACAGCCCTCTTCTTCCACTCTCCAATTATTCATGCTATCAGGAGAAAGGTAAAAGAATGAGAAGGGTCTTTGTAAGGTCCCAGCCAACTAGTTAGCACACGTCAACACAGGGTGAGCAGCATATTATCATACCAGTTAGTTCCATTTTGAGAATCTGGCCTGTGACTAATATTTGTAAATCTGTTAGGCTCAAAATCATAGGCCTAATCATATGAAAGTAATTGTTCTTATTAATCACCAGCTGATGTCCCCGAATACTGCTCTCAAACTCCATGAGTTTTGAGGGGAGTCAGGATCAGATTGCAACAAGTGAACCCTGTCATGGTTCCCCTCCTGGCCACCTCTTTCTCTGGTTTTGCACAAGTAGATAAGCTAGCCAGAATTTGGTTTCAAGGTTATAAACACCACCAATATGTTTTTCTAAATCCCCAGACACCAGACGATGGAATGTAACTTGCCAATATTCCGTCGATAGCTATAGAGGGCCAGATCGCTGGCCATATTAAAGCTGCTTCATGCCATTCCCGTGATGCAATGCTGATTTAAGTGGAAAGAGGCAGATTTTCCCTTCATAAGGGAATGAATACTCATGTGAGGTGGGGCCCTTGCCTTCTGATCAGACCCTTTCCCCTTTTTGCAAATCTTTAATTCAGTTTAAAAAATAAACAATTTTTTTATTAGTATTTAGCCGCCCCAAACTTTGATGTTTCCTTCTTCACTGACGGTTGATGTGTTGCATACAAAAATTGTATCCAACATTTTGCAAAAGGAAAGTTAAATCACAAGGGCAGAAGTTATCAACTGTGCTTGCCAGGGGTGAAATCTTAGTCCCATTGAAGTAATGGGAAAACCCCTATTGACTTCACTTGGTGGTTAATGACCTAAAAGAAATCAGAGGGCAAACTTCCAGATGGGATGATGTAAACTCTCATAGTTCCAGTGAAGTCAAAGGAACTATGACCACTGACACCAGCTGATGATCTGTCTCCTGAACTTGAACCTATATGTCACAAGGTTCTCTGAGTTCATGCTATTTTGGGGGAGTCACTCCAGTCTTCAGACAGAATGACACAGCATATCTACTAGCTGCTTCTTCTCCTTCTTCTTCTCTGATACAAACATATGCTTGTGAGGGCTGTCCCAGACTGACTACATCTGCAAAAAGAACAGGAGGACTTGTGGCACCTTAGAGACTAACAAATTTATTTGAGCATAAGCTTTCGTGAGCTACAGCCCACTTCATCGGATGCATGCCCACGAAAGCTTATGCTCAAATAAATTTGTTAGTCTCTAAGGTGCCACAAGTCCTCCTGTTCTTTTTGTGCATACAGACTAACACGGCTGCTACTCTGAAACTTGACTACATCTGGTTTCCCCTAACCATAATATTGAATTCTTGGGGAAGGATATAGAGGGTTTTTTGGTGAAGACAAGTTGGCTGCACAATGAAAAGCTAAAAGAAACAAGCACAGGGAGTGCATTTTCTCTTTTTCCCCCCCTCCCAGCTAGATCAAATCACCCTAGAGGCAGGAAGCCACTGCCTTGAAAGCAATGTCATGTGCAACTCATTCTTCAGGTAGTAGTGTATTCGCAATGAGATGTAAAGTGACATCCATCTTGATTTAAAGCTGCTCATGAGCCATCAGGATGCTGAGCAGATCTTGGAAACAATCCAGAACTGATGATTGTGCACTGACAGGCTTTAGAAACATGTCCCAAGATCACAGCTCTCTCCTGTCTGCCAATAAGTAAAATATATCCCAGAGGCTTCTTTTGTTCTTCAGCAATCAGGTTCTCCAAATCCATTTGCTGAATTCCATGCATCTCATTTTCCTGTTCTTTCGCTCCTGAGGAGCTTACAGGTCCCCTCCAATCCCTATATCTGCATCCCAGCCAAAATTAAACTTTCTGCAGTAACACTAAGCTACAGAAAGGTGAAGGCCTATGGAACATTGAAGACAAGTCCTCTACAATTCCACCCTACCTTTAACATAGCAATTGGATGTTATCTTTGATGCTCGCTCTTACCTCTTTTCACGGGTGCTATTGAGAGCTATTTGGTTTAAGCGAACTCATAGATTTCTGCTCATTATTTTTTCCTGTTGAACTTTTAGTCTGGCTTCAAGATCATTTGTAAATAAGGCATAGAATTTATCCAGAGCATGCTAAGCAACCAGCTACTCTGGAAGTGTATGCATTACCTAAACATTGAACTCTGTGTTTATTTATTTTTAAATACATCTCTCTTTTTTTTTTTTTTTTTTTTTTTTGGTGTGTGCATGTTGCACTTCCATATTATCTCAGTTTAGAACTGCTGGGGAAAATCTTCAAAATGGGCAACACTGGCAATGCAATAAGACAGACAGACTGTCTGCAGTAAAACTATTTAATTTGAGCTCGTTGCCCTCTCTGAAAAATGATGTCGACAGAAGATAAGGAGACAGGCAGTTTAAAATTGTTCTATCAGAACCAGTTGCCTGTTACGAAGCTTTTTCAAGGCAATTCAAAACTGTTCACTTTTTATAAGGCAATTGTCCATCATGAAGACTGTTTGTAACTAAAGTACAGGCTAAAATGGTTTATACAGCACAGGCAGCTACTGGGGAATTGTATATATTCTGTGCAACTAGATTGTATGTGCATATTCCTCCTATTTTGACTCCTTTTTAGTTTGCTGTTGAACTTTTTGTCCATCTGGGAAATAGTTTAGCACTAAAAAAAAGATTTTTGTATTAATATTATTTTCAAGGACAGCTCATACAAATAACTCTAGAAAGGTCCTTGCCTATTCAGTTAGGCTGTGTGATAATGCAGGGTCTAATCCTGCCAGAGCATTAATGAGGTAAATGTCCCACTGATGTCAGTGAGTTTTGTCTGAGTTGGGAGTGTTGCTTTGGGCACCTCCTCTTCATTTCTAAATTTCAGTGTACTGTTCTATCCTGTTTAACTTGCTTTATGGGTAAAGGGTGGTTGCATTTATTTTAGAGATATCTGTACATATGGGACAGATTTTCCAGTATATTATTCCAGTGTTACTCTGGTGTAAATACACTGAAACAAATGGAATTACACTAGCATAAAACTGGAGACTGACCAATCCAATCCAACTTGTTCTGGAGACTGGATGACTCAGAGCAGCATTTCTCAAACTGGGGTCCATAGAGGTACTCCAGGGGGCGTATCCCTTAACTCCTCCCCCTCCCTCCCAGTGCCTCCTGCACGCCGTGGAACAGCTTTCCCCAAGGTGCAGGAGGCTCTGGGAGAGAGGGGTAGGAGCAGGGATGGGGTGTGCTCGGGGGAGGGAGCGGAATCATGTCCAGGGCTGCTGGCCTCGCTGATCAGCTTCTGCCCCTTCCTCCTTCAACTCCTCCCCCTCCCTCCCAGCGCCTCCTGCACTTTGGGGAACAGCTGTTCCCCAGCGTGCTTGTGCAGGAGGTGCTGGAAGGGAGGGGAGATAGGGGGGATGGGGCACTTGGGACGGGGGTGGAAAGAGGCGGGGGAAGGGTGGAGCAGAGGTGGGAAGAGGTGGGGCGGGGGTGGGGCCTTGGGGGATGGGTTGGAGTGGGAGCAGGGCCTGGGGCTGAGCAGAGGGTTTGGGACTCTGTGGCAAAATTTTAAATTGAAATGCAGGTCCTCAGGTTACTAAAGTTTGAGAACCGCTGCCTCAGAGGATTGACAATGGGCTTTAGCTCTACGTCACCGGTTCAAATGTGGTCCCAAGAGGCAGTGACCAGGGAGCTGCTACCCAGGGGGCATTCAACAGTTTGAATTTTGGGTTCACAAAATGACAGCACTTCAAGCCTGTAAACCCTTTTTTCCTGTAATTGAAGGTTTTCTAGTCAATAGCAGACGAACAACCTCCCCAAAAGCTAGACAGACACTGGCACCTTGGGGTTGCCTGTATAAGGTATGTATGTCCTGGGCTAAATTCTGGGTCTGGCTGAGCTGCAGGCAGACCCAGGATCTGGGGAGAGGCATAAAGGTGTCTCTAAGTCCCCTGCATATCTTGGATCAGCCTAAGGACAGCTCTAAATGACACCAGCCAGCACAGCACCTGAGGAAGCCCCTGCCCGCTGAGGATCGCCAGAGCAGAGCAAAGGGGATGGAGCTGTGGACCAGAAACTGGCCTACTGGGTTTAACATTTTCCCCTTGAGTTTCTTCCCTCCCCTATACATAGGGCTTTTCTCCCAGTCTGTTTATTTTTCGTAGTGTCCATCCCTCCCCCCCCCCCCCCCCATTTTCTTTTTCATCCTATTTTTTTTCTTTCTGCTCCATCTCTGCTCCTTCGTTAGTCTTCTCCTATGAGGAACATTAACCTGTTACTATTTTCTGTTTGCAGAAAAACCCTTTCCAACCCATCGTGTTTAAGTAGGATCAGACAGGCAACACAAATTCAGTTAGTCCTAGTACTGGCTGAACATTACTCCCATCTACAGCCCTTTTGGCGGCCTCCAGGAAACATGCATGTGGTTTCTGTCAGGTTTCTAGTAGACAAGCATTGATGTCAGAAAAATCACTTCCACCAGTCTCACTCGAGAGGCAAAGACTGAATGGAGGAAGAACGATTGGCCTACCCCTAGGATATCCTCTTGCTTTCCTGTATCAGGGCCAAAGAGGTGCACTGACAAAGTAGCAGAATACCATTTGCCCAGATTGGTCCATTTGCCTGTGAAAGCAACCTCACCGTCTGGATATACACAGCACAATGTATCTGACAGAAAGAATGTCAGCCTCCGGAACTGTCAGCAGGGACCCCTTCGTCATGAGCACTTATCCAGCCCCCTCCTCTGCTTCTCAAGCAGAGTGCTGCTGGACAGATAGTTTGACCCTCTGAGCACAGTCCTGCACGACTGCTGTCTATGGGAGTTTTCTCACTCACATCAGTGAGGGTAGGGTCGAGCCTTGTAAAAAACTCAGAGAGAGATACAAAGATGTCAGCCATTCCTCTGGAAAAATCTTCCTGTTTAAAGGCAGTTGATACAATGGAAGGATATTGCAAATCACTCTCATCACCATGAACACAGTCCTTTAGTTGTGTTAGGTTGTTCCGATACCCACACCCCAGCCAGATGGAAAAAACTATAAAATATATTTGTAGAGAAAGGAAAGATTTCTGCAGACCACACATTAGGCTAATGCCTAGCTAACCACATGGGCAGAAGATGCAAATTTAAAAACCACTGTTGGTCCCCTTGAAGTCAATTGTGAAATATCCACTGATTTCAGTGTAGCAGGATTGGTCCTTAAGAATAACAGGAAAGAAGAAAAAAACACATCAGTGAGACTCATGGTTATTGCTGCGAGTCAGTCATGCAAGAGTATATGTTCTATGTGGTAATTGGACCAGTAAGATAAAACTCTATATATTGGGTCTTACTTTAAGTGCTCACTTATGTTTACAATAAAATAGCTTTGAAAATATCATTCCACAGAAAACCGAGTCATAGAATAAGCATGGAATGTTAGCTGGACAATACAGATTCATACCAGTTAGAGACTCAGAACCTGGTTTATTAGTAGACCCTAAGGATATCAGTTATGAATTTGGTCCTTGAATAATTGGGATAGCAGTGGTTAAGATAGTTAACAAATGTTGCACAAGCTGTCAACACCACAAAGATTTGGAGACATCACCCGTTTTAGAGATAATTAGGAATGTATGAATCTTATTTCCAGTTCAGTCACAGGACTTGTCCCACATAGACTGAGTCTTAATAAAGAACAGATGCACCCCAAAGAACATTTCATTTGGCAAGTGACATAAGTTTGAGGTATAATCTAGGAATGAAAGGCCAGTTTTTTTATCCACCAACATGCTGGCACTTGCGAAGTGGTTGTGAATTCTGGTTCCCCTCAGAAGCACATAAGTTTTCTGTCAGGGAAAGTTGCTAAACCATGTTTTAAAACATTGATTGATTTGAAGGTCATTTGCACATTTGCTGCAAACCCTGAAACAATTGTGTTTTTTGGTAATAGTGCACGTCAGTTTCTTGGAGCCCATTTCCCATCATTATAATTGTCATGTAACAGTTTATTGTCGAGCCAAACCATCTGCAACACTTCGGTACTTTATTAAGACATTAAACCTTACCACAGTAGCAATTAACTCTTTGCAATCTGTTTTTGAACAGCGAGGCTAAGTCCATTCCTCTTTTATATTACCACAGCGCTAAACAAAACCACAATATGGTCCAGATGCAATCCTGAGTTTGGGAAGCTTTGCTTTGGTCCACCTGCACAAAGTGCCCTGGAGCCATGTTACCCAGCCACAGAAGGATCTGCCCCGCATAGGCAAATTCTCAAGTGGTGTAGAACTGCTATAGCAGCTTCTATGCCACCACCACCCCACCTACCCATACCTGAAATCAGCGAGGGGGAATGGCTGGGAAAAAGGAGGAATGGCTGGGGCATCCATGTGAACATGTGCATTTTCTCCCCATGAAAGAATTTATCCACAATAATCACATCACCTCTCTTCCTTCTTTTTGATAAGCTAAACAGATAGAGCTCTTTAACTGAACTGAAACTGAAAGGCATTTTTCCCAGCCCTCGAATCATGTTTGTGACTCTTTTCTGCACCCTCTCCAATTTCAATGTCTTTTTAAAAATACTTGAAAGCACCTTTGCACTCCCCTACTCTCCAGATGCCCTGAGGCTTTTGGGCCCAGCTGAGCATCTGGCCCTATATTTTTAGGGACTATTATCCACCAAGTACACACTGGTAGAATAACTACCAATGAGATTGGTTTCTATTTCACACAGATCTGAACTAACACAGGCCTCTCTTTTTCAGTGATTCAGTTCATTAGCTGTGTGGCCTTTGGGCCACATGCCTAAACTGATCTCAAATGGGAAACTTGACATAGGTATAACATTTGGCCCATGTTAGGTCTTCTGCAGCCCAACACCACCCCAAGTGCAGACCTTTTGGTTTCTCCTGACCCAGACTGTCACTGAAGACAAGTAAGCCCTGGAAGTGGGATCCACGCACACTGCTTGTCTTCGACTCCCTCAGGAAACGGATGGGTAGGATCCCCTGGGGGACTAACATGAAGGGGAAAGGAGTCCAGGAGAGCTGGCTGTATTTCAAGGAATCCCTGTTGAGGTTACAGGGACAAACCATCCCGATGAGTCAAAAGAATGGTAAATATGGCAGGTGACCAGCTTGGCTTAACGGTGAAATCCTAGCAGATCTTAAACATAAAAAAGAAGCTTACAAGAAGTGGACGTGCACAAGTCCATGGGGCCAGACAAGTTGCATCCAAGAGTGCTAAAGGAATTGGCGGCTGTGATTGCAGAGCCATTGGCCATTATCTTTGAAAACTTGTGGCAAACGGGGGAAGTCCCAGTTGACTGGAAAAAGGCTAATGTAGTGTCAATCTTTAAAAAAGGGAAGAAGGAGGATCCTGGGAACTACAGGCCAGTCAGCCTCACCTCAGTCCCCGGAAAAATCATGGAGCAGGTCCTCAAGGAATCAATCCTGAAGCACTTACATGAGAGGAAAGTGATCAGGAAGAGTCAGCATGGATTCACCAAGGGAAGGTCATGCCTGACTAATCTAATCACCTTCTATGATGAGATTACTGGTTCTGTGGATGAAGGGAAAGCAGTGGATGTATTGTTTCTTGACTTTAGCAAAGCTTTTGACATGGTCTCCCACAGTATTCTTGTCAGCAAGTTAAAGAAGTATGGGCTGGATGAATGCACTATAAGGTGGGTAGAAAGTTGGCTAGATTGTCGGGCTCAATGGGTAGTGATCAATGGCTCCATGTCTAGCTGGTGTCAAGTGGAGTGCCCCAGGGGTCAGTCCTGGGGCCGGTTTTGTTCAATATCTTCATAAATGATCTGGAGGATGGTGTGGATTGCACTCTCAGCAAATTTGTGGATGATACTAAACTGGGAGGAGTGGTAGATATGCTGGAGGGCAGGAATAGGATACAGAGGGACCTAGACAAATTGGAGGATTGGGCCAAAAGAAATCTGATGAGGTTCAACAAGGACAAGTGCAGGGTCCTGCACTTAGGACAGAAGAACCCAATGCACAGCTACAGACTAGGGACCGAATGGCTAGGCAGCAGTTCTGCGGAAAAGGACCTAGGGGTGACAGTGGACGAGAAGCTGGATATGACTCAGCAGTGTGCCCTTGTTGCCAAGAAGGCCAATGGCATTTTGGGATGTATAAGTAGGGGCATAGCGAGCAGATCGAGGGACGTGATCGTTCCCCTCTATTCGACATTGGTGAGGCCTCATCTGAAGTACTGTGTCCAGTTTTGGGCCCCACACTACAAGAAGGATGTGGATAAATTGGAGAGAGTCCAGCGAAGGGCAACAAAAATGATTAGGGGTCTGGAACACTTATGAGGAGAGGCTGAGGGAACAGGGATTGTTTAGTCTGCAGAAGAGAAGAATGAGGGGGGATTTGATAGCTGCTTTCAACTACCAGAGAGGATGGTTCTAGACTATTCTCAGTGGTAGAAGAAGACAGGACAAGGAGTAATGGTCTCAAGTTGCAGTGGGGGAGGTTTAGGTTGGATATTAGGAAAAACTTTTTCACCTGGAGGGTGGTGAAACACTGGAATGCGTTACCTAGGGAGGTGGTAGAATCTCCTTCCTTAGAAGTTTTTAAGGTCAGGCTTGACAAAGCCCTGGCTGGGATGATTTAATTGGGGATTGGTCCTGCTTTGAGCAGGGGGTTGGACTAGATGACCTCCTGAGGTCCCTTCCAACCCTGATATTCTATGATTCTATCTGCAAGAAGTAAGTTCTCCCTGGAGCTTCTATATTTTAAACTGAAGACTTGATCCTAGCAGGGAAGAAGGCAAGGAGGGAATGGTGCCTGTTTTTTCTTGCACTGAGTCCAAATCCCTGGGGCTGACCGGTCCAAATACAAGTTCAGTCTGTGCCCTCCCTTTATCCCCTTCCTTAATTAGATGAAAGTAAATACCCAAATTCTAGATGAAAAAGCCACATAAGCAGTTTGTTCTGTGTGACATTGCAAAAATTCCAGATTTCGAATAGAATAGAGCTAGGGGTTAGATCCCAGGCCCTGCAAAGGCTCCAGCAGTGCAAAGCAGCCTTAAATTTGGTAGATTCTCCTTGTGGGAATACTCAGGTCTCAGTCACCAAGGGAAAATGGGGCATGGACGAGTCATCTAATATGCCCCAGCAATCCCCAGCTCCCAGAATAGGCCTTTGAGACCCTTGTCGCAACAGCTGGTTAAAATTAAACCTTGGGCCCTTCCTTTGCTTATATTTTTCTGTCATTTGGTGGGAGCCACTTTATTTTAAGTTGCTCTTATGTGGTAACTGGATAGTACATTTAAAATGTTGTTGCTGGTTATTTGAAATAAATGCAATGTGGAGGAGTATCTGATTTTTGAATCGGCACATAATTTTTTAGATATATGTCACCTATATTACAACTCCTGTTCTGTTTTCTCTTTGATGGGATTGTTTCCTGTTTCATCACAAAAAAGATTTACAGGCTGGGGGGAGATGCCTTATCGTGAGGGATTTAAGAAGCTGTATCTAGTTAGCTTATAGAAAAGAAGATCAAGAGGTGACTTGATGATTATGCTATATAAGTACTTTCACAGGCAGAAAATATCAGGTAATGAAAGGCTCTTTAATCTAGCAGAGAAAGGCATAACAAGAACCAGTAACTAGAAGCTGAAGTGAGACAAATTCCAATTAGAAATAAGTTACACATTTTGTAACAGTGTGAGGATGACTAACCATTGGAACAAACTCCGAAGGGAAGCAGAGGATTCTCCAGCTCTTGATGACTGGTTGCATTTCAGGAAGGTATGCTTTTGTCAAACACAAATTATTGGTCTCAATGTGGGAGTATCTGAGTGAAATTCTATGGCTTGTGATATATAGGCCATCAGAAAAGATGATCGAATGGTGCCTTCTGGCTTTATAATCTATGAATTATGACAAAGGCTACCAAAAAGAGATGCAATATTATTGAGAGAAGTGATGAAAGTGAAATAGTCATAGGGTCTGATCCTGCATCGACTGAATTCAATGAGAGCAGGATTGGTCCTGAGATCTTTCCGGTTGAGATGCCAGCTATTAATTTGGATGGTGGTTATTTGATTCAAAAGAAAGCCAGCAGAATCAAGTTAAATAGACAAAGATATATTCACATCTCCTTAAACCGGGAGACATCACAACTCACTGATAACCTAAATTAGATTGAGCTAGTACTATCTGTAATTAAGATCTTTCGCTATGAACAAGGATGGTGGACAAAGTGAATTAGGAAAGGAAACAGTCCATATGTTCATTCAAAACAATAACCAGAAATTTTAACTATTATGTTGCTATATTATGTAGCAAGCAAAAAATAACATTTCAAAAATACATTTTACCAATGGAAATCTGAAAAATATTCAGAATTAAAAAGACTCACTAGAAATGCTGGAGATATTTATTAATTAATTAGCTAAATGACCGCATCATTTTTATACACAGTTTTCTTTAATAAATATTTCATGAATTGCACATAATTATTAGTAACATCAACTTTAGTGAATTAATTACTGCCAATTCCTATTAATAAAATTCATCTTGTAATAAATAATGTTAGTTTATTACAAAGTACTAGTCTCAGAGGTATTCACATCTGTCAGTTGCCTTCTACTTCAGGCTAAAAGAAAGGTAATCAAATAACTGTAATTATTGTACTAAATACATCACCGTTTGTTTAAAATGTCAATGGGAATGGATAAAGGCATTTATAACTATCCGAACTGAATATTCTAATCTGCAGCAGTGTAAGTGCAGATGACAAAGATGGAATGTTGACATCAGGATAATGATTGACGTTCTTCAGGAAAACAGAAATATCAGCAAGTGGTTACCTTGATGGCATGGTAACAGACTTTCATTTGCAGGTCAGTGGCCCAAGTTAATAACTAACAGTGATCACAGTATGAGGGCTGCTAATTGGCCCATGTGAAATGAGTGGTGGTCTCAGACCAATTCATAGAGACAGGTCTCTGCAGCATAAAAACTTATCATCCTGTCATTGTATGACGTCTTCACCGGCCATCTCCTCAGAGAGACCAATGGACATGGAGACTGTTCTACACTCTCCTGCATACAGGTGGTCTGTACAGCGCAAGACACAAGCACATTGGCCAGGCATTGTGGAAAAGCTAGCCCATTTTGCACCTGTCCTGTGGACTTTGGTCAGCATGGTAATAGAACGAATACAAGCACTAAATTCACATTTAAATCTTATTGATTTTAAACACAAACAAAGGAATGTCAGCAAGCCCCTTTGGAGAGCACACACTCCTTTACGATGATTATATATGACTTACCATGCTGAGAAGCAGTGTCGTCTCATTGATAAGGCACTGGACTGGGACTCAGAAGACCTGGATTGAATTCTTGGCTGTGCTACTGATATGTTGGAAGATCTTGATCAAGTGATTTCCCCTTCCTGTGCCTTGGTTTCACCATCTGTAAAATGAGGATAATGATACTGACCTTTTGTGTAATGCATTTTGGGATCTATCGATTAAACGTGCTAAGAGCTAGAGCTATTATTATTATTTAGTAGTATACTAGCTAAACTCTAGCTCCTCCCTCATGGACGTGGAGGTTCTTCAGACACAGAATGGTTGTTGTTTTGCTGTGCAATAGGAGGCTTGTGAGGAGACATGCAGGAGGTGTACACACCTTTTGTGCGTGGAGCTGAGCTCTTCATGAGCCCCCTTCCAGACAAAGTTCTCTAATGAGAGACAGGACTGAGGCCATGCTAGGAAATCCACCACTGAGCAGTTCCTCCCCTTCTCCACTCTGCATTGTGGCATGGAGCCTATTTCAGCTACTGAAAGCATCTGCTCCCATCCACACATCTGCCAAATACCCACTGTGGCGGCTTTGGCTGACCACTGGGCTGAGGATTCAGTAAGACAGACTGAAACCCCACTACTACTCCCTGGAGGATAGCCAGGAACCCAGGCATGGTTAAGGTGAATTTAGATTTTCATTTGCAGTCAGATATGCTGAAGTTGCTGCAATGCTTATTATACCCTCACACCTCCATTAGCTGAATGGCGGAATGTTAGGCTTACAGAACTTGAAAACTCCAATGGCGACATCTGTCAAACTTCTAGAGTCTTTGGACGAGCTGCATGTGGCTCCCGGAGTTTATAAGCTCCATCAGATATATATTCAGTGACAGAGTGCTCAGGGCAAGTTTAGCCTCATCCCTGTAATCCGCATGGCTTGTAAGAGTCCAAGTCTTCTGGCTTTATGCTGCCCTCAAGCTCTTCATGGTTTATACAGGTTTTTGTCAAACTTATAAGAATCCCCTTGCGCTCAGTACTTCAGAAGAGTAGGGGACAATTGCAGCTCTAAAAGGAACAGCTTTTAGCCTTGGCATAGTCCTTCCCTCCACTCTTCTCTGCCAGGTCCCCAAACCAAGTGTGGCTTGGGCTCTTGCATGCTTTGATTTCACCATGCACACCATGCAATGCTGGAGTTTTATGGACAGAATGTGTCCGTGGATTGACACGCTGCTGGGCTGTCATGCAGCTGTCTGTGAGCGACACTGCAGGCTCTTGTTCTGCTCTGGGAGGGCGGGGGGGACTTCTCCCTTTGTGCCCAGGCCACGTCTTGCCAGTGGGTATTATTCTATCTTGTCAGCTGCCTGCAGTCATTGGCTAGGTAATGTAATTATGCACTTGTCCTCTGTTTCTGACAAGTGATTTATGTATCCAAATGCCTGCATGATGCTAGACTCAACTTGAGCATTAACATATTTCAGAGGGATGAGCACAGCTTGGTCCAGTTTCTGTAACAGCTCCACTGCCCACGGGAAACAGCTTATGAGTTCCCAAGCTGTCTATGATAATCTGAGCTAGCTTCCAATTGGAACGAGCCAGTGGTGGGCTCTGGTGATCTTCCCCTGAAATACGACCCCGTTTTGGAATCCTCTCACTATTTCTATATATATATACTGAAGAATCTATTTGCATGCAGACAGTTACTCCTGCTCTTGAGTTGCCTGGCAGCTTGATAACACATCTTCAGGCTGAGCAGGAGGGGCATGAAGATTTGGAGTCACGTGGAACAGATGAGCAAAGTAATGAATATGTTTTCATTGAATTAAAAATTAAAATAATATACTGTATTGATTTCTATTTATCTGTGCCGGGCCCCACACGGATGCACAAAGGATGCTCCTTTGCCTCCCTGTGCGGGAGCTGGGAACAGCTGCAGTCCTTGCATTCAGGGAGCACAAGTGCTGCCAAAACTAGCCCCCTTGAAAGTACAACAGCCTTTCCAAGGGGGCAAGTCATGCCAGAGAAGAGATGCTGCATCTTTGGAAAGAGCTATGCAGTAGCTACATCTCTTGGAGTTCCAGAGGCCACTGTGTCTGTGCCTCCCCCGATGCAGGGCTGTACCATACTGCCGCAGCTGCAGTCAGCAGAGGATCCCAGCATTATAAAAGATGGGGGGCAGTGACAGGGCATTCCTTATGAGGGTTCTGGAACTTGCTCCCCCACTTGGTTTGAAATAACCCAATTTGGTGGCCTTCTGGACAGGCTAAAGCCTTCAATTTGACAGGGGCTTTGGAGAGGGCTGAGGGTACCTCTTGGGGTCCCTTCCACCTCTACATTTCTATGTTTCCTGTAATGATGAAAGGGTGGGAGGAGGTTGGTGTAGGTGGTTGGCAGGCTAGCAGAGATCTTGCCTGTATTATTAGTATTTTAATGTCATTATGCCTTTTGTTTGGGGTGTTACTGTGTGTTCAGGTGTCTTAAGCTTTGTTTAGGCGTCTTTATTGTTATTTAAATCAAAATTAGTAAAAGTACAATGGATCCCTCTGTTCTCAAAAGAGAATTTCACTTTTTTCCATCTGAAGAAGAAATTGCAACTCACCACAGAATTCCATATTAAACTGCCAGAGAACCTTGGTCCAGCCTGTTACAGAATACAAGGGCCCCTGACCATAGGGAATGACCCTCCACTAGCTGCAGAGGACTCTAAAGTTTAGCTGAATGCTTCCTCTGTGCTATACATTGCTTCCCTTTGATGGTGTCTGTAGATGGCTAACAATAGTAATACCACTGTTAATGGGCACATAGCTAGAACTTAAGAACTTTAAATAAACTTGGTTCTTCCCACTATGGTTTCGAAGAGCAATTACCTGAAATGAAGGAGAAAAGGGCAGAAGTCACCATTAAGCCCACTTTATCTTGTAGATTTAATTTATCTGGGAAACAATGTGATGGGTGCTTTAGAAAACCAATAGATACAATAGGTAGATTATATAGACAGAGGGGGAAGGGTAGGCTTGTGGTTAAGTCTGGGACTCAGGAGATCTAGGTTCAGTTCTTGATTCTGCCACAGACTGTGTGACCTGGGAAAAGTCAATTCATTTCTCTGTGCCACCAGTCCCCATCTGTAAAATGGGAATAATATTTCTCTTCTCCTATCGTTTGTCTGTCTTGTCTATTCAAACTTCAGGGCAGCACTGCTTCATGTATTTGTACAGAGCTAAGCATAATGGAGCCCAGATCTCAGTTGGGGTTTCTAAGCACTATAGTAATATAAGTAATGGTCGATGGCTGAAGCTTTCACTATCACACCTAATTTGGGAATTTGAAATGATGCAATGTTTCTTTTTGAATTTCTGCGTGGTATTCCACCATAAAAGATTTTGTTGCCTGTCATTCAACTTAACATAATGAACAGTTCATTATTGCATTCTCTGGCGTAATATTAAAGCTTGTGAAAAGTTTTTCAACTTGAGTCACACCTAAGATTTAATTATTGGCTTGTTCTCATTTCTGGACATTTCATGATTAGGTTTCGGATTTCTGCACGTTGATAATGTCACACAGGTGTTTTAAATCAAACAATATGGATCTGCCATTCTTGAATCTTATATTTCCACACATACACACATCACTGTTGTATCTAAGCAGTTATCCAGCTCCTCCTTTCACTCATTTTTATTAGTGGATTTGATCTGGTTTCTTTAGAATTATATACTGAATGGCAGCTGTAAAGAAAAGAGGTTTTTAAAGACTTTGCAGGGGGTTCTTTTATTTCGCTGCACTTTGCAGTATAGCACACCGAAAATATATATATATATATGAGACACAGATTTTTGAAAGTTTGGACGAAAGAGCTGGAAAGAAATTGGAGAAAATCTAGTTTAACTGCTCTCTCAATTTTGGAAATTGCAATTTGACAGCAATCTGATGGGCTGGGAAATAAACTTCTATACTTTTGCCTTCTAGGTTATATGATTGGTGTCAAATTGCTTAGATGAAATAAAAATTGAGATGCAGTCATATTTTTCCAGCTCTATACTATAGAATTGGGGTCACAGTATTTGGGATCAAAAAGTTACTTATGAAGTTTATTCTCCACTGCTGATAGCACTTAAAATCAAGAGTTTAGAGAAGCTTATCATGTAGATGTGCCTTTGGATCCAGATCTTTGTTGTATCTTGTAGTTCTCTGATATGCAGTCTTTAATATAGTGTTCTATTACTTCTGGGCCATAATCCTATAAGGCACTAAATATCCTGGCCCTGATCCAGCAAAGCCCTAAATAATTATATAACTTTCAAGCACACAAGTAATCCTGTTGCCTTTAATGTCTATCAAGTACATTTATCAGTTTGGATATTTACATCCTCAGATGCGGGGGTGTTCTTCCACGGCTGCCAAAACAGCAGCTAAGCTCACAGCCCCAAAATGGTAGAGTCTTTTTTTAATGACAAGTCCACTCCTATGGTTAGCCGTGAAAAACCATTTATTACAACCCTCAATATCTCATCCTCCTGGCACTGATGGGGAGGTCCTTATAAACACCTCTCCCTGACTGACCTTAGAAAATGTCCCATCAGTAGGGGGGGAAGCAAGAAAGGGAACATACAAGTATGAAACATTATAGCACCAGAACTTCCTTTCCTTTCTCCTCCCCTTCTCCCTTTCCCTTCTTCTCCCCTCCTCCCTGAAAAAAACCCAGCTACCCTACAGCAAGATAAGGACCTCCTCCAACACTATGAGTCAGATTTTAAGCCAAGTTTGTCTGCCCACTATCACCTGTGTAGACACACAGAGTTGCTTTCCATCTGGGAGTCACAGTTATTTCTCTTTGTAGTATGGCGCTGACAAAGACAGAGGAGCAGCAACTGTCTGTCATGAAGAGGGCGACGGAAAGAAGAATTCTGGGAATTTCAATCCGTGACCGAGTCCCCAGTGAAGTGATCAGACAGCAAAGTGGAGTGCAGGACATCTCTGTTGAGAGCAGGCATAGTAAAATGCGATGGGCTGGGCATATAGCGAGGCTCACTGACAACCGATGGACTGCAGCTGTCCTGAGTGGTACCCACAGGAACTGAAAAAAGCACTCAGCCAACCTCCAAAGAGATTGGAAGATTTTATTGTGAAAAGACATGACCACACATGGAGAAGGAAGACCAGGATACAAGAAGAATGGAAGACGTATTGTGATCAGCGCAGTCTATATGAGGGCTGAAGGACCAATTGATCAAGGTGTGAAAAGCTTTACCCGTACCTTGGATAAGGTGTCAAGGTGTCCAAGGTATGGGTAAGGCTTTTCCAATAATAGTAATAAAATAAAAAATAATATATCTAGCTCTTATACAGTGCTTTTCATCAGTAGATCTTAAAGCACTTTACAAAGGATATCTGTATCATTCTTCCTCTATAAAAAGTACAGAAGTGAAGAGACTTGCTCAAGGCCATCCAGTAGGCCAGTGGCAGAGCCAGGAACAGAATCCAGCTCTTCTGAATTCCCGTCCAGTGCTATATTCACCAAACCACACTCAAATGGATGAGCTGCAAACCACAACAAGGCTGGAGCTCATTCCAAACAATGGATCTACTGAACTGTTGTCAGTCATAGAGCTCATAATTTTTATGAGCTGTCTTCTACAAGCAGTCCCCCTTTCACCACATCTGAAGGACTTGTTCGCTCTTCACAGCCGAAAGGAGCACCATGGATATTTTCTTCTGTACAGGGGGCCATAATGCAAAAAACAAATAAAACTCCTAAATTAATAAATAATAATAATTAAGACATGTATAATATGCAAAAGCTGCTCATACACACACCCCCATATTATATGTGTATGTCAACAAAATATGTTAAGAGGAGTATCTGTACAAGCCACTAACAGTGATCAAACATATATGGATATATTTATTTACTCTTTACTTGGATTTAAAGTTACCATCTGTTTTTCTGGGCACTGAACAGGTTAAAAACAAATCTTAATATGTTTTGCCAAAATGCCCAGAATGGCTGGGGTAGGGCAATGATTTTCAACCTGCAGTCTGCAGACCCCTGGGGATTTGGAGACTATGTCTAAGATTTCCAAAGGGACCCGTGCCTCCATTTGAAACTTTTTAGGGGGTCCTCAGATGAAAAAAGATCAAACACCACTGGTACAGGGTAAAGCCCTTAAGTGACTTGTAATAACACTTAGGCTCCTAAGTGTCTGAGATACTTTTGAAAATGGGATTAGGCTCCTAAATCACTTGGATGCTTTTGAAAATTTTACCCGCCCGTATTCTTTATCGTCAACAATAATCCCTTCATAATTTTGCACAACATTTCTATTTAAAAAGAACAAGGCAATGAATCAAAAAAATCTTGTCTGCCCAATATTAAAAGAGGGACACAGACAAAAGACAGGAAAAGCAAAGTTAAAGCTGACATTCTCTTCTATGCTGCCTGCTGTGTGGCTTTTTTTTACTTTATTTTATTTGACTGCAGAAAAACATTAAATATAGTGCCAATATTAACTTTGAATTTCCTGGCTTTTATTAGTTCATTCCACCACCTTATTCAAATGTAAGGGCTTTAAAAAAATAATAATTGTCTTGCAACACACACACACACACAAAAATAAAAAATTAGCACCTATGATGAGGGGGGAAATCTAATTACCAGATATAAAAAGCAGCTAACAAGAACATTCTACACTGAGCATTATTCAGAAAAACAACACCTATGTTGCTGCTTCGATATTACCGAACACCAAGAATTGTCAGAAAAACATCTATTCTATGAATAATAGCCCAGCAGTCCCCCGAAGGACATCAGTACATGAGTAAGGAGGGAAAAAAAAAAAAACCTTTGCCAAAATGGTGCTAATGCTCCACTGAAACTTAATTTTATAATTTACTGGCAGTCAAGATGGCAGGAAATAAAATAATTTGCTGTATTCTGCACAACAACCCTCTCCCCCTCCCCTCCGCCCCCGCTTTTCCTGGGAAGGGTAATTATCCCTAAAGAAAAAAAAAAGGAGAAGAAGAAGAAAAAAATACGACATCTCATATTAAGCTAAAGTCTCATCAAGAAGAGAAAGAGTGCCTCATTACATGTAATTACCAGGGAATTAGAAACATCATTTAACTAAATGAGCGAATAATGCTCAGGATATTGAAGAAACTTGCCTGCACTTCTGCAGAGCACTCTAAGTCCCATTACAAAAATTGCACCTCTTTAATGGAATAATTTTAGGCCTTGTCTGCCTTGCTTTAAAAATAAAGAGCCTCAGAGAGGCAGAAAGAGGCTGAAACTACCATAAACAACTGTTGAAAAGAGCTGCAGAGTAGTCTCTCCTGGAGACCCTGATTTAAAATGACTCATAATCTAACATAATCATGAAAATTAAACCTGAGGATTTGGGGGTGGCACAAGGTGGGGATGGGGAATGAATTATACTTCTTTAATTGTACTTACATGGGACTGCTATGTATATATAATTATGTATTACATATAACAAATGAAAGATTCTAGGTTAAAGGTAATTCTTATAGACTGGGATATAAAGGTTGTGGCATTAGAAGTTAGCCTAAAAACAAAACAAATTGTTGCATACCTGCCAGATTTATGTTTACTGCCCCTATAATGCAATCATTTTCCAACCATATGAGACTTACCAGGGGATTTCAACACTGGCCATGGTTTAAGGTAATGTATTAATAAGTGTCCACCTTTTTTAGAACTATGGTCTTCAGTCTATCATGCATCTGCTAAATTGATTGGGGTGATGCCATGATGGCAGTATCATGAAACATATTAAGAAAAAACATCTGGAAAAAGCCACTATTTTTGGCAACACCAATAAGTGGATTGATCTGGTACCATAAGAACAAGGGTTCTCCTTACCATATATGGAACCTGGCTGTAGGAGTGGTTGAAAGGTCTGATCAAAGGCCATTGAAAGCCAAATAGAAAGATTCACACTAAATTCAATGGGCTTTGGGTCAGGTCGTCAATCTTAGGCCTATGTCATGTGTGTGCGTATGTGCGTGTGGGGAATGGTATGACACTACAACAAAGTCTACTACAAGAAGCAAAGCTTTCATTTTACTCACACAGCAATTCATTCTGGCTGATTCATGTCACTGGAGAGAGGGACTTGGATAGTGAGTGGAATCTGATGTCATTTAATGTTATAAGGGAGAGTGTGGGTGGAGTTATGAATCATTAAGGAAACATGGTTTGCCAGAATCTAGAAATGTCTGGAAAAAAGAGAATGGCGTCTTGTAATTTGAATGTATATAATACTGACTAGCTCATCTTATTTTTCAGTCCTCTGTGTTTAGTGTTGAAATCGTTAGATAGTTGTTTCTCAATTCTAATTGTAGTACATATAAAAGCTGCTGATCAATACTGTAAATATGTGATTGGTGTTTAGTGATTACAGATCATTGTATCAATTTTTTCTTACTCAACATGACTAAAGTTGAAGGAGGTGCTACAAGAAGGGATTAAATAGACTGAACAAACATTTGTAAAGTAAAATATAGACTTTGGCAAGAGTTGTTAAGTTGCAAGGTGGAAACTGTTGTGTTCATCTAAAAAAATGCAGAAAATGGTTTTCCTTAGTTTCTTCAAGATTAAATGTGCCACTGAATGAAACTTCAGCATCACCTTCGTTTAGAAACAGTCTTTGTTCATCTTCAACTTCCAAACAATAGCATAGATCAATCAGTGATTTATGTTCTGAGAATAACTGAAAGGCAAAGCCTTGAACTTGATAAGAATGTTAAAACTTTATTTGTACAGTACTGCTTTCACTGTAACAGAAAATAAGCAATAAAAAAAAATGGTGCAACTGTCTTAATGTACTCTTCCAAATAGATATAAACTACTCCTGGCTGCTCATGGTAAAGAAACACAAGTGTGGCTGGAGACGGGAGAATTGAAGAACCAATTAAATCAACATTGACAACAACAAAAGATTGTTAGTTAACACTAAAAAAGACCTGATAATGGCTACAAGCATTCATATAGGAAAACATATGTTCCTGTCATTGCTACCGATTCCACATCTGAAAAGCATGCCCCAGAATATAATGCCCATGTTGTTGAAGACACCATACAAGAATGCAGAGAAAAAGATAAGACAGAAGGTCTTAGTCATTTTGTTTTTATTACCTGAGAAAATGACAAAGACAAGTACACTTCTCAGGTGCAATCGTCCTAAACTTCTGGCATTTAAACCTCACTGGAAAGAAAAAAAGCAATGGCTAACACAGTGCATTGCTAAAAGACATTATGGACTTTCAAAACATCTGCAATCCCTGCCATCCCAATGGCTGGCTGCCTGCTTGTAAGAAGAAGGCTGATAAGCCTGCTTCTCAGTGACACGGGGGAACTTCCAGAAAGACTGTGGGTGAAATCCTGGCCTCACTGGAGTCCATGGGACCTCAGCCATTGGCTTCAGTAAGGCCAGGATTTCACACTGACTCTCTACATTTACATCCAACTGCCATAAATATGTTAAACTTTATACTGAGCATGAGAATTGATCAAGACATTTGATGCAAGAAAAGATTCTACACAGAGAGGCAGTCTTACAAAGGTAAGTGAAGGAGAGTTCAGAGGGCCATGACTTTAATCAGCTATCTCACTATTTGGTTAAATCCAACTTGTATGTAGACACCCTGGGACTAATGCAAGGAGAGAAGGAAAAAGAAAAAGTGGAGTGGAGCCTGTGGGGCTATAGAAGGAATTTGCTGCTGGCCTCGATTTGTATCTTACTGCCTCCTTTCTAATCCCTCGATCTCCTGGCCCCCACCATAAAAGCTTTTTAAAAGTGCAAATTTGCCACCCTTTAAATCTCATGTCTAACCCCCTGATCGGCATAATTAGATTTTGGGTGTTTAAAATTTAGTCACATCTTTTGGGAGACTGCACATTTCAATCACAATTATGTGCTGAATATTTCATGATATGTATCTTTTGTATATAATTAGGAATAAAAAATGTAATCCTAAAAAGTTGTTTAATAATTTAAACTATTGAGGATTTGATTAAGGGCACTTGGGAACTAGCGGGGGAAGGATTTAATTGTGGCCAAGGGATAAATTCAAGGACTTCAAAGATCATTTTTTTTTAAAAATTTAAACCAAGTACTGTGATTTTAAAAACCCGATTTTAAATCTGAATGGAACAAGGAATTTCCCCAGGTAAATCCCCATCATTTAATTGGTGGAATAGGACATGAGCTTTTGCATAACAGACCATTTGTCTGAAGTTTGATTTCAAAAGTTTATCTATAATACTTCCCATAACCGTTTCCTCCAGATTCTCCCTAACAGACACTAATGTCGGCACACAGAAATAAAGCACATTCCTCATTGTACTAGGCAACGAGGCAACACTCTCTTTTCAGTGACCCTATGCTTAGGGGTTGCTAAGTGAAAGCTACAAATGAAACCAAACACTCCCCTAACCAGGGAACTCTACCAGCCCTCTTTCCTATACACAGTGTCTTCTGTTATGGAACCCTGCTTTCTTTTGGGATTCCTGCTGATACTTGCACTAGGAAAGGGAGTATTGTCATTGAAAGAACAAATAACGTAAGTGGAATATTATTTTCCCCTAACTTAGGATGTGATTGCTGGTATTTCTCCTTCAGCAGGATTCTCCTACAAGGATTCCACTGATTACAACATTACAGCCAGAAAAATAAAAAGAGGGAAACTGTTTCCTGCTTTTCTCCTCAAAAGCAGTTGGTGATGTTGGGATTCAACCAATGGTCAAAATACTCTCACACATAAAGCTCCCGAGATACTTAGGGAAAGGGAAACGATCCTTTCACGAACATGTGCTGGAGTTTCAGTGTCAATAGCAAGTGGCTCTTACCCACACTAGGAGAACGAACCTGGAGGAGATTCTGCCAACCTTGAGTAGCCAAACGTTTTCCAACTGCTATTTAATAACACTCATCTTACAAACAGGAGCAATATTCAGGCTATTTGGGATTTGATTTTATTTTATTTGTCTGACATCCCTGGCTGATACAGAGGATGAGGATAGGATGGGATAACTCTGGAGGCAAGCAAAGCAAATCACTTATCTAAAGATAAGAGGATTTTTTTCCCTTAGCCAAACGAGAGGGAATAATCTGTGTCCCCTCAAAGCTCTAAGAGTGGAGGCCTCTCCGTCTCATACCTGCCAGAGCTGCACATCTCTAAGGGAAATACTCCTACATCTTTTCAGCAACTTCGCAGTCACAGACAAGCATCTCAGGGAACAAGCAGCAGCTGCACATGTGGATGTAAAGCTAAAAAAGGAAGGTGCCTCCAGTGACAGCAACTGGCAGCTCTATAGGCAGCAAATAAAACATTCATATTGGACTAAAGACTTTGAATTGCTCGTAAGAGACTCCAGAAAATGAGAACAAATAACGTGATAAGAAACTTCTAAATATTCCCCATCTTTCTGCTTCTTTCTTTTGTCTGCTGTTCAGGTTATAGCTGTGTAATTTTCTTAAGCTTTACAAAGTGGTATGTGCCGCATGGCCATTTAGGCCAAAATGCAGCAGTTAAGGTTTTCTTCTTAATAGTGTTTTTCTTGATGGCCCTTGGTTTGCAGAGCCAGAATTATAATTTTTTCTTCCTACATGGTGCTGAATATAATTCCACAGAATTAGAAGAGAGAGAACAACATCTTTCATTTTAAAAAGATACAGACTCTAAATGATGTTACATTTCAGCTTCTCCTTCCTCCCTCCCCCAACCATCCTCTACTATTTCCTACAGCAAATAAGAAAGGTAAATCTTAATTTCTTCATGCTCAAATGTGTCTTTTTTTATATACCCCAAAATAGTTTCATTGTATGATAATAATTTGCACTTAATACAGCACCTTCCACCCAAGGATCTCAAAGTACATAACTAACACTAATATTTCAGCCTCACAATCAATCCTGTGAGGTATTATCCCCATTTTACAGCTAAGAGCAACTGAGGCACAGAGCAAGATTAAGTAATACAAAGTTATACACTAAGTATGTGACAGAGTCAAGAATGAAACCCATTCTGTGAATTGAGACATGAGAGAGATGGGTTCAATGCCTGGCTTTGCCATGGACTTCCTGTGTGACCTTATCCAAGTCACTTCCTTTCTCTGTGCCTCAGTTCACCACCTGTAAAATGAAAAGGAGTACTTGTGGCACCTTAGAGACTAACCAATTTATTTGAGCATGAGCTTTCATGAGCTACAGCTCACTTCATCGGATGCATACCGCAGAAACTGCAGCAGACATTATATACACACAGAGATCATGAAACAATCATGAAAACCTCCTCCCACCCCACTGTCCTGCTGGTAATAGCTTATCTAAAGTGAACATCAAGTTGGGCCATTTCCAGCACAAATCCAGGTTTTCTCACCCTCCGCCCCCCCACACACAAACTCACTCTCCTGCTGGTAATAGCCCATCCAAAGTGACAACTCTCTTCACAATGTGTATGATAATCAAGGTGGGCCATTTCCTGCACAAATCCAGGTTCTCTCACCCCCTCCAAAAACCACACACACAAACTCACTCTCCTGCTGGTAATAGCTTATCCAAAGTGACCACTCTCCCTACAATGTGCATGATAATCAAGGTGGGCCATTTCCAGGATGCATTTAGCCATATGGAGTGGAAATCTATCAACTGCATGAAAAAACTTGTACAGATACAGACAGCTGTGTGTATATAATGTCTGCTGCAGTTTCCACGGTATGCATCCGATGAAGTGAGCTGTAGCTCACGAAAGCTTATGCTCAAATAAATTGGTTAGTCTCTAAGGTGCCACAAGTACTCCTTTTCTTTTTGCAAATACAGACTAACACGGCTGTTACTCTGACACCTGTAAAATGAGGACAATAATATTTCTCCCCTCTCGACCTTGGTCTGTTTTGTTTATCTAGACGGTAGATTCTTCCGAGTAAGGACTGTCTCACAATGTGTCTGTAACAGTGCCTAGCAATCCAGGGCCCCAATCCTGATTGTGAACTGTTGGTACTCCTGGAATACAAAGATTAAATAAGTAACTAGACAGTCCTCTGCTTTCCCATTCTTCCTCCTCATGGCTGCTTAGTTTATCATCTTATTTGATTTGGACATGTCATAAAATAGCTATGGAAAGAAGAAACGTATATTAAAAATGTTAAAAGAACTGACATGCCCAATTTTATCTAGCTTTTGTTTGGAGGTTTTGGGTTCATTTTTATATACCTTCAGATTCCAAGGGATTTTGGTGTGATTTAAAAGAAACATGCCAAAGGAAGTGTGAGAAAACAAGTTGCGAGAATATGTCAAACTGTGTATTAAACTCCACCATAATACATGTGCTATCAAAGCATAAGGAAAAATATATAGGAAAGGTGTGAGAGCAAGAGGACATACAAGATGACTGGCTAAAGGCAACAATTGCACCAATCCTGGAGAAAGGAGATTGTGTCAATCCAAATAATTATAGTGGTATAAACTCATTAGCAGTACTGGGAAAAATCATGATGAAAGTAATTGTCAGTGGATTATGGACAGTTTTAGAGAAGTAGTGAGCAAGGAACAGTGGAGCTTTAAACCAGGCTGAAGTTCCATTAATCAGATAGTCATGTTCCAACAGCTGATGGAAAAAAAGTGAGAATGGGGATTAAAGACCTTTGCTGTTTTCATAGACTTCATGAAGGCACTTTATTTGGTTTGGAGGGACGCATTGCAGAAAGTATGAAATCACATGGATCACTTTTCATCATGTTCTTAAACTGGATATTAAGAATGGTAGGCGAGTCAGAAGGTGCAACACTGGGTAGAGTCTCATAGACTTTTAGGCCAGAAGGAACCATCATGATCATCTAGTCTGACCTCCTAAACATCACAGGCCACAAAACCTCACTCACCCACCCACCCACTCCTGTAATTGACTCATAACCTCTGGGTGAGTTACTGAAATCCTCAAATTTTGATTTAAAGACTTCAAGTAACAGAGAATCCACCATTTACGCCCAGTTCAAACCAGCAAGTGACCCATGCTTCATGCTGTAGAGGAAGGCAAAAAAAACCTCAGAGTCTCTGCCAGTCTGACCTGGGGGAAAATTCCCTACCTATCTCAAATATGGCAGCCAGTTAGACCATGAATATGGGGGCAAGACCCATCAGCCAAACACCTGGGAATGAATTCTCTGTAGTAACTAGGAGTCCTCCACATCTAGTGTCCCATATTGGGCATTGGAGATATTTACTACTTGCAGTCAAGGACAGGCCATTGTAGGCAACCACATCATACCATCCCCTCCATAAACTTATCAAGCTCAGTCTTGAAATAAGTTGGAGTTTTTTCCCCACTACTCCTCTTGGAAGGCTGTTTCAGAACTTCACTCCTCTGATGTTAGAAACCTTTGTCTAATTTCAAGCCAAATCTTGTTGGTGGCCAGTTTATAGCCATTTGTTCTTGCACCAATATTGGCCCTTGTCTTAAATAACTCTTTTTCTTCCCTCCTATTTATCCCTCTAGTGAATTTATAGAGAGCAATCATATTTTCCCTCAGCCTTTGTTTAGACAGACTAAACAAACCAAACTCCTTAAGTCTCTTCTTTTAAAGTAGGCTCTCTATTGTTCTAATCAGCCTAGTAGCCCTTCTCTGCACCTGTTCCAATTTGAATTCATCTTTCTTAAACAAGAGAAACAGAATTGCACAGCATTCCAGATAAGGTCTCACCAGTGTCTTGTAGAATGATAATATTTCTCTGTCTCTACTGGAAATTCCTCGCCCGATTCATCTTAGGGTTACATTAGCCTTTTTCACAGCCATATCTCATTGATGACTCACACAGATCTCTCTCCTCCTCCATCTCCTCCAGCTGATTTGTCCTCAGTTTATAGCAAAACTTCTCGCTCTTAGTCCCTAAGTTCATGATCTTGCCATTTGCACTATTAAATTTCATTCCATTTTTGTGAATCCAATTTTCAAAGTCATCCAAATCTCCTTGTATGATATTCTAGTCCTCCTCTGTATTAGCAATACCTCCTAACTTTGTGTCATCTACAAATTTTATGCACACAGTCCCACTTTAGAGGAACTCCACTAGTAACCTCCCTCCAGCTTGACAGCTCACCTTTCAGTATGACCTGCCTTTAACCAGTTCCTTAACCACCTTTTAGGTCTCATCTTAATCCCCATCTTCTCCAATTTAACTGATAATTTCCCATGTGAAATTGTATCATATGCTTTACTGAAATCCACTAGATCTACTGCATTTCCTCTGTCTGTGAAATCAGTTATCTTCTGAAAGAAAGGGATCAGGTTGGTCTGGCACAATCTACCTTTTGTAAAACCATGTTGTATTTTATCCCAGGTACCATTAACCTTTGTGCCCTTAATTGCTTTCTCTCTCAAAATTTGTTCTAAGATCTTGCATACAATTGAGGTCAAACTACTACCGACCTGTAGTTTCCTGGATCACTTTTTTTCCCCTTTCTTAAAGATAGTACTATATTTGCAATTCTCCAGCCATAGGGTGTTACCCTTGAATGTACAGGTTCAATTAAAATCCTTGCTATTAGACTTGCAATTTCATGTACCAGTTACTTTAATATTCTTGGCTGGAGATTATCCTGGGCCCCTGATTTGGTCCCATCAAGCTGTTTGACCTTCCACTTCAGATGTGGTAATTTCTACTTCCATATACTCATTCCCATTAGCCATACTGCCACTGTCCCTAAATTCCTTATTACTCTTACTAAAAACTGAGGCAAAGTATTCATTTAGGTGTTGGGCTATGCCTAGATTATCTTAAATCTCTACCCCATCCTCAGTGCTCAGTGGTGCCACCTCTTCATGCCTTGGTTTTTCTTTCTTTCTTCTCTTTTTACATTCATACGGATAAAGAATCTTCTACTATAGTTTTAATTTCCTTTGCAAGATCCAGTTCTGCTTGGCTTTTGGCAGTTCTTACTTTTTTTTCCTACATTTTCTGACTTCCAAAAGGTATATCTTCTTGCTGATCCAGCCCATCTTCCATTCCTGGTAGGCTTTCTACTTTCTCTTTATAGATGCTTTTTCATCCAGCTTGGTCTGCAACCCTTCCCTATTAATTTTTTCACCTTGCAAGGGATACAGGCTTCAGATAGCTTCTGCAACTTTGACTTAAAGTAAATCCAAGCCTCCTCCACATTAAGATCCTTGAGTTCTTCAGTCCAGTCTACTTCTCTAACTAATTCCCTTGAGTTTTTAGAAGTTTGCCCTTTTGAAATCAGGGACCCTCGTTGGTGACCTATTTTTCTTTATCCTTCCATTTAGTTTAAACTGAATTAGCTCATAATCACTCAAACCAAGGCTGTCCTCTGCAACCTGTTCTTCTATGAGGTCCTGGCTACTTACCAGTACTAAACCTAAAATGGCATCACCTCTTGTTGATTCAATGACTATTTGTTGAAGAAATCTGTCAGTTATCACATCCAGGAATCTCTGAGCCCTACCATTATTAGTAGCACTTGTCCTCCAGTCTGTATCTGGAAAATTAGCTTGTGCAGATGACATTGTACAACTGGCAGGCATGTTTCCATTAATTATTATACTCTCCACTACCTTGGAAAATTGATATAGTCAACTTGGACTTACAATAAATGCCAAGAAGAGGAAGTAGTTGTATCTTGGAAAAGGGACAATAGATAAAATTGAAATGCAGCAACAGTGAAGACATAGAACAAGTAAAATCTGATGTGTACCTAAGAAATATTATCAGTGCCAATGGGTCCATCAAGAATGACGTTAAAAAGAGACGTGCTTTAGCTACAGGTGCTGAACAGAAGTTGATGAAATTATGGACTTATGAAAACATTATGTTTGGTACCAAAGTGAAAATTTATCAACAGTACTAACAGTCTTACCTATAGACTGACAGCAGCTGCATTAAATCATAGACTATCAGAATAATGAAAGAGACATCAGAAGGCTGGACACAGCAGAGATGAGAGTTTGTCAGAAATTGGCTGGCGTGAAGTGGAATGATTTTAAAACAAACAAAGCTAGAAGGAGAGTAGGCTGTGAAATCAGAGTACTGGATCGGCTGCAATAGTAAAGTTTACGATGGTAGGAACACTGTAAAAGACAAAGATGATAGGTTGCCAGAAAAAATAACGTGTAAACAACCAAGCTCAATCAGACCAAGAGGCTGCCCACCAATCTGATGGCGGGACGTGATTGTACAGATGGCGGTGAAGAGGCTGGGCGTAATGGAGGAACTAAGCCATGGACAGGAGTGAGTGGCAATGTCCGTAAAGATGCTTTTGGATGAGAAGAAAAAGATAAAACATATAAGTGTTTCACTGCTAGAACAAGTGGGTTGAGAATATTTCTTCAAAACCACAAGAGACTCTTTAGACCTATTACACTCTTAGTGTTGCTCTCCTAAGCTATGCACCCTCACATCTTTCATCGCTATAGGTGGGGGAGAAAGTCACACCTAATGTAGTCAAAAAGAAAAATTTCAGTGCATCTACAGTCTCATGAAATACCAATTACACATTCCACACCAGCCATCTGCACATACTAATCCTAAGAGCAACTGGGCTGATTGAGTTCTTCAGACATATATATGTTACTTTGTTGGAAAGCATTTAGTTATATATTATCATAACATTAAAGTATAATTTAAATCTGTCAATTTATTTTGTCCCCATAAAGCCAATCATGTTTTATAGCAATTGTCGCCTGGCATGGGGACTAGAAGTTTTTTGTCAGGTGCTTATTGACAGAATAATTACTAGTGCCGTGGTTATGATTGCAATATACCAAGACATATAACAGCTGCTTATAGTCTAATCATAAGAACAGATGACTGGTACACAGGGGAAATGGGTTCTACTCCAGCCCTCTACTACTGACTCACTGTGTGATGTTGGGCAAGACACTTTTGAAAATTTTGGCCTAATTAGTGGTGCCTTGGATTTTGGATGCCTACCTTGAGGCACTTGGAGATTGAATTTCATATCTGCTGAGCAAACAACTCCTCAATCCTTGTGTCAGGTTGCACACTCAAAAACTGAGGTACTCAACATTACTGAGCACTTGAAAATGTATCCTTGACTTCCCTGTGCCTCAGTAAAGTAAAATGAGAACTGTTGGGAACAAAAGCATATTATAGGCCTGATGGGAGCTTGCTGTGATTTTTAGGAGTCTATTCTGATCATTTTCAGAGTAACAGCCGTGTTAGTCTGTATTTGCAAAAAGAAAAGGAGTACTTGTGGCACCTTAGAGACTAACCAATTTATTTGAGCATAAGCTTTCGTGAGCTACAGCTCACTCCACTGAATGCATCCAATGAAGTGAGCTGTAGCTCACGAAAGCTTATGCTCAAATAAATTGGTTAGTCTCTAAGGTGCCACAAGCACTCCTTTTCTTTATTCTGATAATGTTTAACAGTTTACACATGTGCAGTTCTACTTAAGTTTAAGAAATTGCAGAGTAGTCATGTTTGTGAGGAAAATAAAAGAAAATAGCCACAAAGCTAAAAGAAACACCTGGTGCTGAAGGTGACCGTGACGCATTCTCCTGCCGAGTTTCCCATTTGTGAGTAGCTGATCTTTATTTACTAGCGTTTTGCCTTAAAGATTTGTTAGACCCATCTGCTGAGTGGTGAATTTCAGTACAATAGGAATAACTATATATACTTTGCACAATATTAATACCAAGGCACTATCAATGGTATTAAATGAATTTAAGCATGCGGGGTGAAAATTTTTCATATTTTAGTTTATAGCAGAGATTGAATTTACCTGGAGGGGTGGGAAGAGGCGCAAGAAGAGGAGAGTGTCCATATGAAACAACCATTTTTGTACAGGTACATTTTGTAATTGCAACAGTAGCAAAACAGAACATTGCATATCTGAAAAATGGCAGGACTACAGGTCTGCACCCAGTAGCCATACAGTGATTATCCTCAAGCACTGACCAGGAGAAAAGGTACACTTAATTGTGTGCTATTATAACATTCAGGGCATAGATGCCAATTGGCTTCTAATACCATGGCGTTACAAGGCTCTTGTGAGAGACAACTTGTGATATATTTTCCTGCAAGCTGTCAATGATGATGGATGATTCTATTAGAATGACGGCAATGACTCCATGTTTTCTGTAAGGCCCTCAACATGCAGCAAGAGGTAATGACTTAAGACCTTTTTTAAGATCTCAATTCTTCTGATCAGGAGTCAGTATATCTTCTTTGTTCAGCTGTTTCTCATATAGCTCAGAAAAGGCTTCTCATGATTTTTTCGGCTTCCAAATCCTTCTCTTTATCTATATTTCTAGAAGAAAGCTAATAAAAGGCAGATTAATCTCCTTATAAAAGAAATGTCTGTATTCTAACTACATATATTCCTGCCTCAGATACTAACACAGCTGTTGCCCTAGACCAACTAATGTTTCTTTCTACCACTGTTATGTCAGGTTATCTAACTGTTTTTCCTTCACACCAGCTGTTTTCAAGCAACTATATAAAACAAGAAAACTTATCCTTTCATAGCGTCAGTGGGAAATCCTATCAATTGTTATCCCACATATTTGCTTTGGTAACTGGGATGGGTTATGCATGTTAAAATATGATGATTCATTAATACATAAGGTACAAGCATGGAAGGTACCTTTGTATTTATAAATGGTAAGAATTTTGCATCATTGCAGCTTGGATTTTCCCAGGGTATAAATTATCCATCAATTTGAGTTCCTCTCGTTTTCTCCTCTCTCCCTTCCCTCCTTTCCCTCCATCCCACCCTTTTCCCTCCCTGCTGCCTCTTCCCACCACCCCACCCCCCTTACCCTGTCCTACTCCGGACGCTCACTGTTGTACAGAAAACAGGATGGCTCCCAGCACGGAACCAACTGGCACTAGGACCCAGGATCCAGCTGCAGAGTCAGCAGAACAGAGCAACACCCTCTTTTAGAGGGGTAGCTCTGCACTTGCAGAAAAGGGGGTAGTGGTATGTAACCCCACATGCCTCCATTGTCTTACCTCTGGGGGCACATGCCCATGGGTACCCCCACCCCAGCGTGGCTTCCCTTTGCTTCCTGCATATTTTCTGCGGGGAAGCAAAGAAATCCTGTGAATTCTGTTCCCTCCCCGTGATGCAGAATTCCCGCAGGAGTAAGACAACTGGCAGAATACTGACAATCCAGATCCAGTTCAGATCAGAGTACACAGAACCTTGCAAACAACTCTAGAACTCATTTGCCTCTCCCACTCCATAACAGCCCAAGCTTGTTAGCTTTCAGGTGAACTGAGTAGCCCACTATCCCATCTTTTGATTGGTCTGTTAGTGTTTTGTGGTTTTCTGAATGATTTTAAAGGGCTTCCAAAGCATTGGATGAGAGCTTTTCTTATCGCAGAGTAGTAACAATTCTACCTCTGGGCTAGAAGCATTTGTTCACAAGAGGATTCCGTAAGTTGACGCTTGGATAGTCTCATACAAAAGGTTTTTCTGGTATTAGTATGTAAAAATGCTTTGTCAAAATATGACCCTACATCCTCTTCTGGGACACTGATGATTCAGATATAGAAACCATGTGTGTCTGACGTGAATTTTAGAGGACTTACCTGTAATAGGTTTGAACATTATAGCAGCCCCATGACACTAAACTGCACTAGCACTTATAATTCTTATATTTTTAGCTATTTTTCAATAAGCAAAATAGGAAATTTCACAGCACAAAGTTTCAAACACTATCTAAATAGCCAGTAGCAGAAATCATTGTTTTCTATAAGGTTTAAAAAAAGGATAGTGTTTCATCTTCACCATGCAGAAAGAATTTCCACTCGTTAGCTTTCTAGAGATTTCCTTTGAAAAGTTGCAAGAATCAAAAGCAAAAAACTTACATAGAAATTGTTTGGACGTATTTCAATAGAGTCTGCATCTGAACCTCTACTATAGGTAAGACGACTTTAAGGATGGCATGCAGGTAGGAACACAGGATTTGGAGTTACCCAAAGCACTGAATGGCAGATTACCCAATGTAAATGTCACCAAGCTAAAAAAAGAGGGCTGCTTTTAATGAAAAAATAATCTGAATGATTGTAAAAATGGTACTTTAATATTAATTTTCCTGTGTGCACCACATCTGTTTGCTTCACTAACTGAGTTTTTAAACCACATTTTATTAGTATTATTAGTACTGCACAGCCAGATAAGCTACATGAAAGTGGGCTGGATTCTATTCTAGCTTGGACGTGATCAGCAGAATTGTTCTATGTGCACGGCAGGTCTTTTGCACGTTCCTATAAAGCATCTGGTAATTAGCCATTGTTAGAGACAGAATGCTGGTCTGGGTCTGTTCCAATATGGCAATTGTTCTGTAACTATATAGACTGAAGAATCCTGTCAGCAATGAGAGACTGAAAGAGGCTAGCTAAATTGCTTGACACCAGGCTGAGTATGCAAAAGCTGGAAAAAGATATATTTCTCTAAGTCAAGATATGATCAGGAAGATAAATATGCAAACATTTTGCTAATTTTACAAAGTCACTTGTAAATTGGAATTGTATTTTAGTAGTACTGTTTCCATACGGAAACGTTTGCTTTTTGGTTTATTTCTCCTCCTGCCCCTGAGCTGCTGAATCAAGAAGTCTGCCTGCAGCCTAAACCACTGAACAGCAAGAGGTAGCAGCAAAATAAGCACGAAATCAGGAGAAAAGGGACATTGCCCTCTCCTGAGCAGAACGGGGGTCTCTTTGGAAGAACTGGGTTCCCATTCTTATAAATTTCTTTTCTCTGCACTTCTTGTGCTGTTCTGTGTCCTCTGGGGTCTCAGGCTGAGCCTGCAACCAAGGGTAGGCCACTTTGCTGCGGCAAAAGCCCCAGTCCCAGCCAACTTCCCTTTCTCCATTCTCAATTGTTCCAAAGCATAACTGATTTCAGGCTTTTCTCTGAACATGCAGTAACTGAAGCACCGACAGTCTGAATTTCATGCACTTCACACTTTGCTTTTTTCCTTCAAATGGGAAACTTTTCTGCACTAGCAATAAAGTTGTCACTACAGACTAGCCTTACTTATACTTTATAACTTTGCAAGCATTGTAAGAACAGTGATTGAATAATCAACATCCCCGTGAGGTATGTAGCCCCATTTTATTTGATGGGGAAAAAAGAAAAAGGTTACGTAATTTTCCATAGCCCACATCCTCAGAACTCATGTCCAATTATCCATCCTGGAGGTCACACTGCTTCAAAGATTTTCACAGAACATTAAAATTACACTACCCAATGCATTTAAAGATAAGGTTTTTTGAAAGAGATTTATTGAGCAGTTCAGAGATCACTGGAACTTCCCAGAGTTAAAAAAAATTACAAAATGCAGTAAATTTGCTTACAGGAAAGAACTAATTTACATTTCAGACTGTGGTTAAAGAAAACATTGATTCTCTGATGTTCTAAATAGAAAAGATATGACAGTAGAGTACAGCATATGAGGTACATAAATACACACGTTTTTTCGGTAAGAAGTAAAAGCACTACAAAAAGTTGTTCTTCCCAAAATTATCCTTTAATCACCATTTCAGGTTAGGAGCAGGTAAATAAAATCTTTCGTAGAGAAAGGAGAGGAAGCTTTTTGCAGGAACTTTAAGTAGATCTGAAATAAAGAAAGTGTGTTTCAACAAGTGACAGACTTTTTAGAACATTCATATCTTCAAAATTTCTATACAAAATAAAGATGTCATTAATCCAGAACAGCACAGAAAGGACAACTATTTTACTGTACCAAAAATATGTAATGGTTTGTCAGCAAGTCATAAGCCTCCCAAATATCCTTTATTTAAAAGGTATTTTTCCATGTGCTTAAAATGAAATATCTGTAAAATGAAATATCTGCAAATGTAAGATGGTTCACATTAACCTGAAAAAGTTGAAAAAGTCACTGAAAAGCACTACTAACTGAAGCTATTATGCAGAGAGCTATGGAAAAGTGCTCCATTTTAGGAGCAAACATTGATATGATGCATTCCCACTATAATATTCGGTACTAAAAATCATTCTTAGTCACCAGAAAGCTGGTGTCCTAAGGTTGGCACAAGCAACTTATAAATGTCAGAAAAGCATATAAACCTTGTTAATGTTTTCAGAAATTCATTTAAAGATAGAAACAGGTCCAAATAGATGCCTGTCTAAATGCATTGCAATTACGTTACAATTATTTTCCAAATACACAGATATGCTCTGTCTTTTCTCAGCTCATTACTGACTCAAACAATTTGCCCTTCTGGGATCAATTGTTTGCTAATAAATAATTGTTTACAGTCACAAAATGATATTAAGGAGTATTCTGATTAGTTTTCCTTCTACAGCCTAATAAGATTCAAAACTAGCTGATTCCCAAGAGTCTAACCTTAACCTCACTGTGTTTAGCAGCCCAGGAAACGATGAACCATCTGTTTCAGAAAATAATGGAGGGCCAAGAGGAAATATTGTTTAATTGTAGATTAACCTCCTCATAAGGCAGAATGAAGCATCTACAGAATTAGCAACCACAACCAACAATAGATAAAAATAGTTGAAAACAGCTCTTACCACTGTAAGCCCCGTAACGGTAAGTATTTGTTTTATCTTACAGTTACTGATTTTTAAAAATCCCAAGTTTACCAAGAGGTGTCATCTTCCAACCAACAAAAGACCAGAGAAACCACTGTGGAACATCAATGGACAAAATACTGTTGATTGCTCCTGCCACAACCATGAAGAGGGAACATGTACAAACCTTCGTCCCACCACAGTTTGAACTTTGGGGAAAGGGAATAAACATCCCTGACTAGAAGGACCTGTAACACTATGCTGCTTGGAATTTGGAGAAGGCATAAGGAAGGGATCCCCAAGCTGCTTAGCTTGGGTTAGCCCGCAAGGAGGCACAGAGCTTGCATATTAGAGCAGCTTCCATTACTTTTTGGAACCGAAGACTAACTCGCGTGTCTGTTTACCTGCTTTAACCTTGTAAATTACTAATTTTTTTTTCTTAGTTAATAAATCCTTAGATAGTTTATCATAGGATTGGCTACAAGCACTGTCTTTGGTGAGAGATCTAAGGTACGATTGAACAGGGGTAAGTGACTGGTTCGTTGGGACTGAGAGTAACCTGAATATTGTTGAGATTTTTGGTATAAAGGACCATCTGTCACACAGGCTGGCTTGCCTGGGTGGCAAGATAGAGTCTAGAGTGCTCCAGGGGCCTGTCTGACATTCCATGTTATGGCTGTTATAGTACTTGAGGAGTTCACAATTGATACTTGGTTGTTGAAATCTAAGTATAGAACACATAACCTGTTTGGAGTGGCTCACAAATGTGGGTGCTAACCTCAGGGCAGACTGTAAGAGGCAGGGGACACACCCCAGACACTTTGACAGTTATTCTAGTGTTCTACCATAACTGTTATTAAAATAACCATAAAATTGTGATGTTTTAAAACAAGTGTCACTGCATGATAGCCTGTGGAGCAGTGCATTAAAAGAGAAAAAGAACAATGTCAGAGTATCTGTTCCAAAGTGAGATGCAATATTGATTGATTTTAATAAATCACATAATCTTGAGGCTCAAAGGATCCAAAACTCTGGAGACTGGCTATACCAAATAGGCAGAATAGTAACTCCCAGAACAAAATAGTTAAAACATAAAAATAAAGCAGCTTGAGATTTAGAAAAGCAAAAAACTAGTGAGCAGTAACAAACCTTTATAATAACCAGGCTGTTAAACCTGCGTATTTAACCTAGTGCCAGATCACAAACTATAGAGGTTATTCCAGTGTACAATTCTGTATTGTGATGTCAGTTTTTCCATTTAGCTTTCTTTCAAGTGAGCATTAACAGAAGCCTATTCTGCCTGGCACCAAAAACATCACTGGTTTTCCCTTTGCCAGAAATGGTGGCATAGAGTCTGTTGTTAAAGGGTTAAATACTCAAAATATAAAGAGACTGTTCTCCAAGATAGATAGGATGGGAACCCCTTTACTTGATTTTATGCATTCCGTAGAACCAGTTCAGTGCATTTGCTTTGAAGGGGAAAGGTTAGATGTATTATCAGTGTGTAAAGAAAAAAGATTAATAGTTCAAAGTCTTAAAGATCCAATACAGCAAAATTTGCTCAAAATGAATTATTCTTGAAATCTTCAACTTAATTTTGAAGAAGTGAGTCAGCAATAGCTCCTTAGCTTCAAATAGAAGTGCTTATTCAAAAAGAATGGGAGTTTGACATTCTCCTGTTACAAAACAACTAGACACAATTTTAGCCATCAGACATCTATCAACCTACGGATATTGAAAGCTTGGGAGAACAAGATAAAATCAACTCCAACCCTACTGTCAAGCTGCACTATCTACTAGGCATCAATAATGCTATTCATGACTTCAGGAAAATTAATAAATCCTGGGATGAATGCTCAAAAAGGTTCAAATACAGGTGAAGCAGACTCACTTGGGTTTTGTTTCTGCATCTGTCACTTGGCGAATGAAGATACCATCTTCAGGATGTTCAATGTCATCCATTTCATACATATATGATGCTGCTATTGCAAGCGTGGTTCCATCATTACTGAAGGCAAGCGATGCTATGCTGGTGGGATACCGGTGGAACTGGCACAGTCGCTTCTTATTAAATGGATCCCAAATGTTTACAAATCCATCAGAGCCACCTACAAATGGATTATGGAAAAGATTTAAGATATTGTAACTGGAAGAAAACCAAACTGTTACAGCATTTAATGCAACCAGACAGTGACAAACATTATAATGAATTATTTTGTCTGTTCAAGGACACTATGAAGCAGTTTTGTAACACAGAAGAGTCCACAATTAATGTGTTAAAGAAATAAACCTGTTAAGTTTAGGTCCCACTGCATTAAAAGAAAAATTACAACATCTTGTTAAAAGCATTAAGTATAGTGTATCAAGTGTTCCAGTAACAGCTGAAACTTCTTAACTGAAGCCTAACAAGAACTAGATGTACTTAAACATCTTTAGTACCAATAATGTGATACAACCTGATAAGTATCTACTGTACCTGTAGCAAATGTGTTGTGGATGTTATGGAAAGAAATGGCATTAACTGGATAAATCTGCTCAATATTATTCTCCTTTAATCTGTGACATTTGAATGCATACTTCTTCTTCTGTATTTCAGGACTAGGATCCAAATATTCTACTGCAACACGGCCTTCAATAGAGCTTAAAACATAACCCTGCCAAAAAAATAAATAAAAATGCACCTGTCATCAGATTTGTATGCAGAAGTTTTGTTAACTACGATTAATCTTATATATTTCTAGAACCAGACACAAGAAACAATTTTCACAAAAATTTATTAATATTTTCTTTCATATTTATGGTTCCCAGGTATACAACTCAGGGCCCATCCACACAATTTAATAATTAAAGTCATAAGAAAAAGCTTCCTTGCAACTGCACCTCAAATAAAAGCTTAGTGAGTCTAGAACTGTTACCCACAGGCCCTAATCACACCTCTGATTTCACACACATAGTGGTCAGCAAGTTACAGAGTTGAACACTCCATATATGGCCACCTGCCCCACACACCCTACTGATCACAACTTTCACAGAAGCTCAGAGGGTGACAGGTCATATTTCCAGTATATTATTTTATTAAAACTAGTTCAGGTTAGCAACTAAATTCACAAATGCATTCAACTAAATGCACAAAATAAATCAGAATAGTAATTTCAGAGCACACCACTTGCACTCCAAAAAAGCATCTGCTTCTCTACCTAACTATAGTACTGGCACATAGCAAATTTAAAGAGCTCTTTTTACTGTAACTTTGCCATGGCTTTAGTATAAAAGTTTCTCAGAAATAGGAAAATAATGAGGCTTACCTGAAGCAAGATTATTCAAATCCCAGACTAAAGTATAGTCTGAAGTGTCAAGTTATAACCGGAACACCACCACCACAAGTATCAGAGATGGAAAGATATAGCTTTCTAAACTCCTGGGGGAATTCTGCACCACTGCACATGCACAGTATTTATGTCCCCCCCCAGATTTCTTTGCTTCCCCGCAGAAAAATGACTTTCTGAAAGGAAGCAAAGGGAAGCTGCAAGAGCAGTCATGCACCATGCCCTAGCTGCGCAGGTACATTGTTTCAGGCACCTGGAGCAACCAGCAGAGAGGTAAATCACTGCAGGGCTGGGGACACCCCAGCCAGTGGCTCCTACCCTGGGAGGGGTTGGAGGCAGGAGAGGATGGGACTTCCTCTTCCCCTGCAAGGAGTGGCTGGGGCTGTGTCAGACCCACCTCCAGAAACCTCCCCCAGCCGCAGGAAGCTCAGCATCCTCCCCCGCTTCCTGCCCGCATCACTCCTCAACTGTGGGGGAGGGGTCACTGTATGGGGAGCTGCTCCCCCATCCACCCAACCCCCGTGCATCTGGACTCCCATTCCCAGACACCTCTGCCAAGCCTCACCCTGTTCACCCAGAACCTCCCTAGCCCTCCATACCCAAACCCCACCCCACTGAACCTCAACCCCTGCATCTGGAGCCCCCCATAACTCTGACCCCTTGCCTCTGGACCCCCACCCATGCACCCAGACCACCCCCTCACTGAGCTCCCTGCACTGAAACCCCCACCCTCCTGCACCACCCTGAGCCCACCACCCTGACCCCCAATTAGCTGCACCCAGACACTCACCCCATCCCCATTCCCCCAGCACCCAGACCACCACACCCAAACCCCTCTGCTGAGCCTCAACCACTTTTACCTGGAAGTCCCTGCAGAGTCTCATTGCCCCTCACCTGGAAACCCCCCCATCCCCCAAATGAACCTCTGGGCATCCAGATCCCCCCAAACCTAGACCCCCCACTGAGCTGTCTGCACCCAGGTTGTCCTACACAGAATCCTTTCACCCCACATTGAGCCCCTCCACACTTGGATCCTGCCTGGTTGAGTCTACCTGCCCCACACCTGGTGCGCCTGGTGTATTTCTACTCACACTAGCTCTAGAATGAATAACTAGGCCTCCCACTGCATGTATTATCCAGCTGTCACTACTTACACCTGAAAAGTTTGTTCCAAATTGTTCCTTGCTTTCCACTCCAGGAGCACTGCAGAGGCACCCCATTAAACCCTTGGAAAGGGAATGATGGAAGGAAAGATGACCTTACTTATTTTTATGCAATTCCCTCTGGCTAACAAGGCATGGCCATCAAAGACTCTAAAGGGAACCCAGTAGGGCAAGGAGTCAAAACAGTAAGGGAGCAAGTAGTAAATAAGCTTACAACAATTTTTAATTAAATATGCTGCATACTACTACACTTATCTATAGCCCAGGCCACACTATTGTTGCAGAATTGAGCACCTCTTGAGGAACTGATGGCATATATGCCTAAAAGTCACACAGTAACAGTAATCTTCTCTTCTCTCTCCTCCTCTGCCTCTTTTGCTATTTTGGAAAGGCTTAATTGTCAGTGTTCTGATGCATTAACAATCATCCTTTTTTAAATGTGCTAAAGAGGGAAAGGTTAAAAGAAGAAGAGCGAGGATAGCAAAGAAAAAAGGGTTGGGGCTTTAAGTGAACATTTTAAAACTACACAGTGTTTACAAAAGAACATGGGAACAAGTAGCTCAATAGCTGTCATTAATCTCTTAAAATTAAACTATGAATTCAAGTTAAATAACTTTTTAAATGAGTAAAAAAAATGTACTGAGTTGAGTAAGAAATCAACACAAATCCATTTTTGCTACAGAAGATTAAGTTTTTTGAACCAGGGATAGACTTACTGCACAGCAAACATACCTGTTTGTTTGGGAACGCTCTGATGCAACGGGTCTGATACTTCAGACTTGACTCTCTTCTTTGCTGGACATAACCCATGTTCCGCAAATCCCACACCAAAACTCTCCGACCTGCAGTCCCCACAATAAGTCTATCTCCAGACACAGAGAGAGTGTACACCTTTGCAAAAGAAGTTTACAAAAATATTACTAGTTTGTTTCACCTGAATATCCACCTTTTATCATCAAGTGATGAATTAACTGGAACATGCAATTAAAAAACAGATGACCTCTGCAATTAAGTATAGCTATAGATTTTTTTTTTCAGCCTGTAATTTAAGTGCTGGATGAGTTGCCATAGTCTGTAGGAGCCTAGCCGGTCTGGCAGTACACGACATGAAGATGCAAATTCTGCCTTAACTCTGAGCCTTGGTGCATACCTTAAAATACAGCTTAATATTGTAGCATTGTATATGTAGAATTGAACTTTGTGCTGTATTTTAGCTAATATGTACATATGACATTTCAGACTTTAATCACTCAGTCAATTTTATTCAAAATTATCTTATTCCTTATCTCAGTCAGATCCACACAACAAGCCAAGTTTGATATTTCTGCCTTCAACTACTGTGTTACCCATGGGCAGTTTCTGAGTAAAAAGGGAATGTTTTTACATACATAAATGGAAAATTTCAGACCAAAAAAAGTAATTTGCAAAAATTATAAGTAACTGAAAGAGAGAAAAGGTTATTCAAATTGGAACTCGTCTTTACTCATGATGTGCACGAACCTGCAGCCACTATCATATTAACCCTGTAGACCAATCACACAGTACTCTACCAAATATTTTCCTTTTGTTTTCTTCCCCCTTATAATCCTGTTTCTTTAAAAAAAACCCTCTCAGACATGAGCTTTGTTAATCAAAAGGGAGTATCATTAAGGGGTATGCTGCTAAAAAAAGAAATATTAAAACCTGTTTTCAAAGATGTTGAGCAACCACAATTTTAAATTAAGTCAATCAGAGCAGAGATACTTGGCACATCTGGAAAAAAAAAAAAAAATCAGAGCTCATAAAGTGCAATGCTACTCTGATAAATGACATCATAAGGGTTCATGTTTATTGTTTCCTCAATAACTTTCACAGAATCTTTTAAGTTTGCAAGAGATTGGGTTTCTAATTACTAGATGTGTACACTCAACCTGAGATCTGAAAGAAAAAATAAAATCAAGCTTGGGTTGTTTTTGTATCCCATCATCAGTAAAGATTCTGCAATCAGAATTCAATTAAGCATTCTGATGACACATAGCCAGAAAAAATCCAGCTAACACACAGCTGTGCTGCTGCCACTGGAATGTTAGTAAGAGTGGCAAGTAGTAAAAACAAGCTTATGCTAAAGCAAGTTAACATGGCTAAATATATAACATTCTACTTACGATGTCAGCATCTCATTAGAACTAAAAAAAGTTAAATATATTGTTCACCACTTATGCTGTTTAATTTTGACATCTATTTGTACAGCGAAACTAGAGAAGTTAACTGCATTTTCTGGTTTCATGTACTACCCATGATGCTGCTGAGTTTTGCTAACACTGTAAGGAAATGCTTCATTAAATTAAATGAAAAATTGGTTTTATTTAACACAGTTCCATGAATCTCAGGGTTTTTAAAAGTGTTTTAACAAAACCACCTTTGGTCCTAAACTACTTGATATGGTCTTTCTATGTATTATCCTACCTACATTCAGGAACGCTGTCTTGCTAATTAACTTTTGTTTCTAAAAACATGCTTGAATACTTGAAATTTGTTCTCGCTTTTTAATGGGATGGCTCTCTAATGTTCAGTCTATCTAAGATATATCAGAAATTTCTAAAGAAATCTAATGGCCCAATCCCACTTGCCTTCCTTTTATGAAAAGGGCAAGAAAAATAGGAGCAGAAAGCCAGGACAAGCATTTGAATAAGATTCAGTTTTAAACATAAATTAAATACTTCCCAACAGTTTTATAGGACTGTCAAAAAACTATTCTACTTCAGATTATATAATGAAAAGAATTTAATAGTCTACATTTATATTGACAATCACAAGGAGTTATACATTTTAAATAATGATCATTTTTGACTATTACATAAAATTTGATGCAGGTATAAACAGACATTCACACAAACAATATAAATTTTCACATACATAGGAATAACCACATTAAGAATGTTAAACATCCTAAATCTTCTTTACAAACTGTTGTCACACCTGTATAATAAGCATTGTTTCTACACCTCGCAATCATAAATCAAATGAAACCACTACCATGTAGCTGACTAGATGTACACATTTATCAAAGACAATATTAAAAAAGTGACATAATGAACCTTGCTGAACCAATAAGCAGCTTGATTCAGTGTGGCTGTCCATAAAACGATATTCTGTCAGCAATTTATCATAGTTCTTTACATGCTACATACAACTATAAATAAAAAACTAGAACTAATGCAATTATTTGATTCAGAATCAAGTTCTTACCAGAAATAGATTCAGCTATGTTGTGGGCAAAAATAATAGCTATTTAGATGCAACATGGAACATACTGATAGCTCTAACTACAACTGGACCACATGTATAGTCTAAAGAAATGGATGAAATCAATAGTAATGCAGAACTGTAAAGTGTTCCTTAAAAGTAGCTAGCATCTGGTTATGACGATATAGTGATACAATATATAATCTTCATGTATGTCCAGTGAGACTGTTGCCTACAATGAAAAGGTTAGCATTCTATGTGACTAAAGCTTACAATGTCATATTTTACTCTTTTCCTTCTACACTTGTCAGCAGCAGAGTTGCATATTAATAACAGCGAAGAAATGGCAGCACATCTTCTCTGCTAATGCTGACTAAAATTCAACTTATCACAAAAATGATTAAATGATTTAGTTGACACAAAGTAAATTTTTCTTTCATATTCTAATTTCTCCCACCATTCAATATACTGCACATCATAAGACCACAACAGAATTCAAAACTACTGGTGGCTTTGGTCTGTAAAATCCCAGAATTTGAACAGCAGAGGTGCAGATCACTATTGAGGCACACTGGTAGAATTGTTTGGGGAAGTTTACACACTACATCCTTCAATACATCTTACTGAAGCCAGTGAAATTAGTCCTACTTTCATGAGCTCTACATTTTCTTCAAATTTGTCTCTATGTACAAGAATTTGATTTGTTTACCAAAGACTACAAAGAAGTGTTGAGAATAAAGTCCTACTTTCCTAATGAAAGCTGGAATCCTTAAACTAAGGATTACTGTACTAATCTTCACAGACTAGCTAAAGACTTATACTATATACAGAACACTATACACCAAAGCATATGTTCCCACTTAGCCCTAATCTACACTATAAAATTATTTCAGTATAACTACGTTACACATGGGGGGGGAATAATTCACCGCAGACAGCACTACGTCGGCGGCAGAGCTTCTCCCACCAACATAGCTACCACCTCTCGTGGAGGTGGAATTATTAAGACGATGGGAGACCTCTTTCCCATCAGTTTAAAGCATCTTCACCAGAAGCACTACAACAGTGCAGCTGCTGTAAATTTGAAGTCTAGGCTTGCCCTTGGAGATTATTTCTCATATCGCTCATATTTGAGGGGAGGGAGAGCTCAGTGGTTTGAGCATTGGCCTGCTGCTAAACCCAGGGTTGCGAGTTCAATCCTTGAGGGGGCCACTTAGGGATCTGGGGCAAAAATTGGGGATTGGTCCTGCTTTGAGCAGGGGGTTGGACTAGATGACCTCCTGAGGTCCCTTCCAACCCTGATCTTCTATGATTCTATGTCAGATAACATACAAGCTTCAGATCTTATAATAGCCATAGTGTCAAGGTAGGACGTTTCCTAAGGGCCCTTGACAGTGCCACAAGACATCCTCTCACCCAGTAGACAAACTAAAAGGAAATGCCTTGCTTGGAGGACATTCATTCTTAACCAGTCACTGCATGCATTATATATAGTTTAACAGATGATAGTATACACTTAGTATTAACGTATATAATAGTTATTGTTTAAATACAAACCTTTTCAGGTTGAGAGAAAGTTCCTGCATTGCAAGGAGTTCTGGGATCCCACAATTTGACTGTCTGATCCCAACTTCCAGTCACCATTACATTTACCTCTGGACAATATTCAACACATCTGATAGGAGCATCATGAGTGCCAACTAGATTTTCTACAAGAGAATAGATTTATATGTAACTTTACTGGTTCCATTAAAATCCACAATTTCTTGAATGAAAAGTGCAGAACAATATTAATATAGAAGTAAAACTATAATCTGCCATTCACTAATGTGTTGGCATGCTGAGACATCTTTTAAAGAATGCTTGGTCTTCTGATCTTTGCAATCAATACCCTTTTAAAAGTGTTAAATGTAGACTGTCTAGATACCGTCTGAGATTTTCAAGGGAGCTTAACGGCATTAGACAGCCATGTGGAGATTTTCAGAGGCACAAAGGGGAGTTAGGTGCCCAACTGTGATTGACTCTCAGTGGGAGTTGAGCACCTAAGTCTTAGGCTCTTTTGAAAATCTCAGACATTGACTGTGTATTACAAAAGTTTAATCAGTGTTAAGTGTGGGAGAGCCATATTAACTCATGGCTTTGCCACTTGAGAGTAATCAGGCACTCCTAACAAAAGGCAACAATGAAACAGTCATAGCACATCATTATTCATTTCACACCTACGTACCAGATAATACAAACAGAAAAACAGTATGGGGTTTTTAAAGTTGTATTGGTACTCTCTCTATAAAACCTGGCTCCTTTTGTCACCCTAATTCAAACATCTTTGAACAGAAAGGAAAATTGTAACTAGTAAGATTATAGAAACTTCTAGAGTTCCCTTAAATAGCCTTCTGAGACATAAGGTCCCATACTGAAAAACCTTCCATGTGTCCTGCTGGAAAGCTGGGAACCATTCCTTCCCAATGTCACATTGCACCCATTTTGGCCTCACTATGTCATGAGAAGTCAAATCTTAATCACATTCCTGGAGCAAGACTCAATATTGCCCATCTTCCTGCAACTCCAGCTAGAGTAGCTTGGAAAACAAAGGGGGAAAACATTTTTCTGGAAGGTTTCTTTTTAAAAGAAAAAAGAAATGCTCAGAAGTTTGAATGTTCCCTCATAGAAACTGATTAGCAAGCAGAATGCATGTGAGGCCATAAAAGGGAAGGAGGGAGGGCAAGGGGGGAGGGGAGATGATAAAATTGCATTTATCACCAGTTACACAGGTGGTATGCATGCATATACTCATTAAATGTATAAAACTGAATGTTATTTTAGAGTTGAAAATGTAAACATAAGACAAAAGAAAAGATTATAGTTATTGTAGGCAAAGCCGGTACCACAAGTAACCTGAATTTTGGCATTTCCTAATTTTTGTGTGATTGACTTTGCAACCTAAGCTATTACCAGCAGGACAGTGGGGTGGGAGGAGGTATTGTTTCATATTCTCTGTGTATATATAAAGTCTGCTGCAGTTTCCACGGTATGCATCTGATGAAGTGAGCTGTAGCTCACGAAAGCTCATGCTCAAATAAATTGGTTAGTCTCTAAGGTGCCACAAGGACTCCTTTTCTTAATTACGTAGGGTTTTTTCGCAAAAAGAAAAGGAGGACTTGTGACACCTTAGAGACTAACAAATTTATTTGAGCATAAGCTTTCGTGAGCTACATCCGTGATGCATCCGATGAAGTGAGCTGTAGCTCACAAAAGCTTATGCTCAAATAAATTTGTTAGTCTCCAAGGTGCCACAAGTACTCCTTTTCATTCTGCTTAGAGTTGTCCAAAGATAAATTAAATCTTTAGTTAGCCAATACAAGTATATAATAATGTATGAAAATAAATGGAGCTTCTCCCATTATACCTGTGACTGCTTTCTAAAACACTACACTTAAGTATAAAGAGGGTTCATTAATCAAACAGCTTTTATTCTTTAAGCCGTATCCACCATCTAAAAAACCACAGCCATATACTACTTTATTTTCAATTAATTTATAGTTATTAAAATTAAAACAAATTCCACTGGTTATTTGTTCACTTAAAAATCATCTATTACAGTATTCAGCCAGCTTACCTTGGTCAGTGTTCAAATCATGCATTTTCAACTGCTGATCTAATCCTCCACTCCAAGCATGTGTAGGATCCTGTGAAATAAGAAATTCTGCTTTATTGTATATGTTCAGTTTTCTGGGCTTAAATAAGTGTCGAGGTGTCACACTTAACCTCCGGGGCACACTCCAAATTACTTCCTTTCTTGCTGGAAATTAACACAGATGGAGATTCAGAGGTAGAGGTGGTGGAGGTTAAGGTCCTGAACCTACAATCTGATCCACACAGGTAGATCATGCACCCATTCAGAACTTCTAAAATCAAGAGTTGAGAATATTTTGGAATGAAAGGGTTTTACAACATTAGGTGGAGTGCTTTGATTTCAGTAGAAGAAAATAATTAGAAATTTGTTATTAGAAATTGCAAGTTGATATATTGTACAAATAAACTTTATTTTTTCCATTTTCTATCTGAATTAGTGACACACGAAGATTCTTCAAATGAATGTCAATGCAGGTTAATAGTCCTATTAACTTCTGGTATGTCCATGTACAAGGGGCACCACATGACCTCCCAAGCACCTTCTTGTAGCTCAGTGTGGCACTGAGGTGGCCTGCTTCAGTTTCCACCTGTCAATGAGATCACTATAACAGCCCTGTAAAGGAGAAATCAAAGTCTACTTGACAGCAGTACCTTGCCCTTCAATAAAAGAGCATTTGTATAATGCTTCAGAGACCAGATAAACGAAGTCCCAAAACAAGTCTGTGGGTTCTGGCAGCAGCTCCTTCTGCTGTATAGTCTCAGGCTTCTCCACTGCCACAAGAGCTTTGGTAGTCTTGTTCAAGGTCTCTCTACCTGGAGAGCTTTTGCCTAGTTCAGGCTCCCGGGGAGCTCCACTCATACAGAGCCTCCTTTCCTCTCAGAAACTTCCCCAATGGAGTCCTCCAAAGCCTTTTGTTAGGCCCAGATGCTCCTTAGTTACTTGCCTTCCAGTTACTTGAGCCTTGTCTATACCACACAGTGTGTTTTGTCAGCAAAAGGCAGCTTTTGTCGACAAAACAGTGGAGGTGTACACACTAAAATGCTCCACCTGCCAAAGAAATAAAACCACCTCAACAAGAGGCATGGAGCTTTTTTCAGAAAAGTTAGATTGACAAAGTGTCAACATAGACGCTGCATTCGGCACATCAACATAACTGGCCTCTAGGAAGCATCCCATAATGCCCACCGTTACTGCTCTGCTTTGAACTCCACTGCCTGCATCAGTTACACAGGCATGCGCCACTCCCCCTTCAAAGCCCCAGGAGGTTCTGAAACTGCTCAGTGTGGAGAGGTCATACAGGACTCCAGCAGTTGGTAGACAGGGAAGGCTGCTGCTGCGGGAGGTGGGGAGAGAGGAGAGCGACTGCTGTGCTGTGCGGAGCTGGGGAGGGAGGCAGGGGCTGATGTCCGGGTGTCCCCCTCTCTCCACGAGCGTACCAGTCTCTGCTAAGCTGGAGTGTGAGGATAGGGGGACACCAGCTGTCTGTGCACCAGCTTCTGCCTCAGGATTGGTTGCTTCTGGCTGCTGTCTGAACTTAAAGAGACAGCATGCCAACACTCACTCTTCCCCGACACACATACTCACGTTCTCTCTCTCACACACACACACCCACCCACCCACCATGGGCTTCTTGTGTTAATGTTCAGCAGCGTCAGTTTGGTCATATTACCAAGTGCTACTTTAAAAAGTGATTTTAGAAGTGTTATGTTTTGGGCACACATAGCAATTATTACAAGGTTCACAGCACAGTTCAAACAAACAATGCTAGGCTCAGAACACTATAGCAACACACATTACTGAATCTCAGTGTTAATATGCTCCTTCAAGGCATCCCCCAGCCAAACAGCCCCCCACTGGGCTCCTCTTATAGCCTTGCAAGCACAATACTGAACAGCAGTGCAGGATCCATCCTTTCTGACCATCATGGCTGGGTTGCAGGTTACCAGGCAGTTGAAAAACGGCTGGCAATCTAGGAGGCTATCCATAGAACGATGGAATTGAGAAACCTCCATATTGTGATGTTGTACCTGCCCCCATGAGCCATTGCAAACCCTTCCCAAAGCACCCTGTGGACGTTGCTACCCACAGTACACTGCTATTTGTGTGGATGCAAGAGCTGCTATTGCGGATGCGCTCCACCGACACAAGGAGCATAGTGTAGGCATGCAACAGCAGTTTAATTACAGTGATGGCTGTATGTCAGCATAACTTGCGTCGACAAAACTCGGTAGCGTAGACAAAGCCTTAGACAGTTAACTATCCCCTGGCAGACTAGGGTTGGCTCATGCCATTCAGTGTACTGTTACAAGTACACTGGGCATCTGACACCCACTAACGGGTAAGCCATGTGACAGTCCCTTTTAAAGTAAGTCTGAAAACCAGACCCAGAAACGGCTGGGTGTTAAATTTGACTAGAACCAAGGATATACTATAGAAGGCTTAGGTGTAAGTTTAATTAGTCCTAACTGGAAGTGCTTCCAAGAATGCATCAATATTATGGCAGTAGAGAATGTTTATGTATGGGGCAGGACATTTAAAATAGTTTGCTCTCTTTTAATGTATTCCAGAACACCAAAAAGAGAATAGAAATTTAACTGCTTTCCCCTAAAGATTATTATAAATAGCAGTGACAATTGGACAGACATTTTAAAGGATGCTTTGATTCCTGTGCATGTTCTTAGTGAAGTAAAGCACAGGTCAATTAGCAAGACAGAAATTGTTATACCAGATTAAACCAGTAACCTATATAATGCAGTATCCTGTTTCCAATACTGGCCAGTAGCAGATGTAGGTGGAAAGAAACCCCGCAACAGGCAGATATGGAATAACCTGCCCAATAGAACGTTTCTTCCCCAACCCCATTAATTAGAAATGGCTTCTATCCTGAGGGTTTCTATCCCTTCCAAAAAAAAATTTTTTAAAACACATCCACACCATTCTGACTCAATGTTAGTTATCCATATAAAAGCCCGATCCTTTTTTAATGCTAAGATCTTAGCCATATTGACATCTTAAGGTGATGAGTTCCTCATGCTAGTTGATTGTTGTATTAAAAAGTTTTTTTATTTGTTTTAAAATTTACTGCCTTTCAATTTCACTGAATACCCCTTTGTTGTTGTACTATAAGAAAGGGTAAACAGAAATGCCTGACCTACCTTCTAATTAGTCCCTATATTAAGTGAATTACAGTTTATCAGTTTATTTCAAAGAGAACTTCCGAAGTTTAGTTAAGGGTTCCCCCCAAAAATACACAACGACTGCACAATAGTAGAATTACCATAAATTGTCTAGAATGCACATATTGTTTCCCTACAAGATTAATTAAGAAACTTCCTGACCTAAAGGTTAGACAGATGCAACTGATTATTTCAACCTTCTCCTGTGTCAAAAATTAATGATCTTTAAGGAAAAATATTCTGAACATAAGATACTTGTATTAGCTATAACTATTCATAATACACTAACTTCTCACATATCCATACTAGCTACCTTCATACTTAACTTTCCAGAACTGGACAATGAACTGAGGAACTGCACTGTTAAATAGTTGGTCTGCAGCTATGGTGGAGGGGCACACAGCACATCACAAGGTTGAGGGAATAAAAGAGGAGAAGATGCATAGAGGCAGCAGGTCAGTCTCTCACTGTAAATCAGAACATTCCTATATCAACTGTAGATGGTCCCAAAGGGCTGTTATGGCAGTCAGGGATTACCAGAATGCAGGAGCTCCCCCATCTATGTCCCATACCCTGCAGAAAGACAGGGTGACATAGGAACTCTGCATGACTAAACCCCATGTACCTATGCTGCTGTAAGATAGCATAGAAACAGCTACATGAGCAGACAGGAGAGAGATCTCTGGTCAACATAATAAAACCACCTCCACCAGCAGCAGTAGATAAGGCATCTTTAAAGTCAGCTTTGCACACCAGAGAGGTCTGAAGCAGCTCTAGTATATCTGAGGCTCGGAGGCTAAATATTAAATAACAGATGGGTAAAGTTAAAAATTGCTTTAAAAAGCAAATCAATAGTTTAAAAGACAATTCTAGAATATGAATAATGAGTTTCAGAATTGTTGCATCCCCTCAATATTACAGCAAGATCATTGCCTCCAGTTGGTTCTGGCAGGCCCAAGGCCATCTGCCCTGAATTTAAAAAAAAAAAAAAAAAAAATTCACATCTGTCTGAATGTTCCTTAAAAGAAGCACCCAAGATCACGGAGACAAAAAGTAGAGCAACAATCTCTATATTTCCGTTTGTTTGCTTTGTATATGATTGCACTTTCTGTATAACCCATTTCACTACAATCAATTACCTCTGTTCGTATGGATCTTTGACACAGCAATAGAAAGAATAAATTTAAAGAGTCATAAAACCACAAAAATAGTAGGGGCAAATGTAGCCTTTTTTTTTTTTTTTTTTTTAAACACTTTTAAAAAGCGCACTGCATTTCAAGACGCAACTGTCCCCTTTATTTTAAGGGATTAAAGTACTCTCTTTGTAGCTTTGTTATATGACTGGAATCCAACATAACCAAGATAACATACTTACATAAAATGCACAGTCGAGCACTGCTCCTGAATGTTGATACTTGAGTCTCATGGTGTTGGCAGGCACATCATAGAGACGGACAGAAGTATCCCAAGATGAAACAAGCAGAAACTGAGATGTATTAGGACTAAACTTTACGGACGAGATACCATCTTCTGGCGGTTGGTTTAATTTAAATTCGTTTGATCCAGTCATCTGAATTAAGATTATAGAAAAGTTAGTTGTCATTACAATAATTAATAGGAGTTAAAAGTGGCAAGTTTGTGGAATAGTCACTACATCTAAAAGCTAACATACTATAGGAGAACTGTAGAAAATAGTTCTGTTTATTATTTTATAGCACCTAAATGTGTGCTAGGCACTATACAGAAATAGAAAGGCATACTCCAGGGATGGCCAAACTGTGGTTCGCGAGCTACATGCGGCTCTTTTACCATTAAAGTGCGGCTCATGGAGCCATTCACGCCCCCACCCCATTCTCCACCTACCAGATATGGGGTGGGGAGCTCAGGACTGCCTCGCAGTGGGGTAGGAGGGTACTGGCTTCTGCCCAGCGGAGAGGAGGGTTTCAGGGCTTCAGCTCTGTGTCCCCCTAAACTTCCAGCTGCTAGAGGCTGGGACTGTACGACAGGGCATGGATCACTCAATAATTATCAGGTTCTGTTCAATCCCTCTGAAGCATCTGGCACTGGAAGAAGACTGGATACGGGGCTAAATGGACCATTGGCCTGACCCAGTATGACCTTTCTTATGATCTTATGACATATAGAAGTATTTTCAAATTCAGGGATTAAATATCAAATATTACAGAAGTGATTATCAATAGGGATTGAATAAGGTAAAAAATCCAAGGTTTACAGCAACATAACTCAATTTAAGCACCTGCACATTATGGTGATGCTGGTGAAGTTTTTTTTAGCTTCCCCTCCCCACCACAATAAGTATAAGAAAATAAGAGTAAATATCCTTGACTCACTTACTGTGGGCACCCCAGAGGAGGCAAGTTTTGCAGAATTTAAATAAGGTGCAAGAGTAGCTTGGGGGACACCAGAGGAAGGGCATGCCACAAATACACAGGAGGTGGCATAAAAAAAGCAACAGAAGAATGGAGGGCAATACAATACTGTATTGTCTATTGGAGGAAAACTACCAAAAGAGCCGAAATAAAAAAAAAAAAAAAAAAGGGTCACCGATTGGAGTCTCAGTATACAAAATGCTTCAAAAGCTGGTACCATTCCCATAAGCTTCAAGGAAGTTTAGTTACACTATTTATAAAAGCAATTCTAGCTTGTCTACACTGCTGCTCCAATAAGTTCTAAGACTGTTTTAACTTTTTGGTAATTTCTATAGTATAGACAGTCAGATAAGTAGAGAGAGGCAGTTATGTAGGTAGGCAGCGAAGGGGAGGTCAGAAAGTCTAAATTTGATTCAGTGGAGAAGAGTCAGAGATTCAAGGTACAATCAATGGATTATTAAGGTAATTTTAGAAGCTACATTTTGGGTAAACTGAATATGGATTATGTAGATATCAGGAAACCCAAGGAAGAAGTAGCTGCAATGTCCAAGCCAGAAGGTGAGGGAGTGGACAATACTTTTATCTGTTGGGGAACAGAGGAACGATTGGATCATGTGAGTGCTGTAGTTTAGATGAAGTAACAGCAAGAAGTTTTAATACCTCAGATAGGTTAATACATAGACACACATGTATGTATGCGAACACTACGCTTTCTAATAATTTATTAAATAAATATCCTTTGCCAGGGGAGGGGACACCAAAAGATATTTCCAGAGGAAGGGACTGATTTGTGTATAGACTCCTTGGAGGGAAGGAAATGGTAAGACAGGGAGTTATTTGGGGGGAAGAAGGGAAGGAGACAAGGAGAGTGCTTAGAGACTGTTTTGGAGTGGAGAAAGCGTGTTGAGGCTGTTTGGGGGTGAAACACTGGGTGGGGAAGAGAGCACCTAGGATGGGATCAGAGAAACCATGTGCAAAGGTTGGGGGCACTCAGGATTGGATTCAGGGACTGTATGTGGAGGCTGGCGGAAGCACCCCAGGCACAGGCCTGGGATAGCATTTGAGGGCTGTGTGCAGAGGCTGCCAGGAAGGCTGAGGCTAGACAGGGGAACCACTCAAGATGAGATGGGGGGAGGGTGCCCAGACAATGGGACAGGAGGCATGCCAGCACTCAGGATGCAATTGGGGTGGGGAGGCCATCTCCAGAGACTGAAGCTGGGAACCAGAAGGCCCACCCATAATTGCAGGTGTGGGCACAGAGGCTGGAGACCACTGGGTGGAGGCCCTGCCGAGACAAGAGGTGGGGAGGGGAGGCAAATGCTAGAAGGGCGTGAACCCAAGACAAGAATGAGGGGCCGTGTGCAGAAGCTTGAATGATCGGCACCCAGAACAGGAATCGGGGGACCAGGCATCCAGGACAGCACTAAGGGGTCATCTGCAGAGGATGGCACAGGGGCACAAGACAAGCTGTGTGGAGACTGGGGGGCAGCATGTGTGGAGACTGAGGGGCAGCCCCACCCATCCCAGGGACTGGACTGGAGAGGCCACCTGTAGAGGTTAAGGATGAATGGTTAGTCTCTAAGGTGCCACAAGTACTCCTTTTCTTTTTGCGAATACAGACTAACACGGCTGTTACTCTGAAACCTGGCACCCAGAGTGACACTGGGGACCATGCGCAGCAGCGAGGATTCTGGAGGCCCCCAGGACTTGATTAGGAGGGTACCCGTGTATGGAGATGGTGGGGGGCACCCATGCCCAGGACGATGGACTCGTGTGGAGAGGCTGGAGAGAGGGGAGCATGCTTGTACCCACAACAGGATTGGGAGGCGGGGGCATGTGCAGAGGTTAGGCAGGGCCAGCAACAGACACGGGTCCCTGTGTGGAGGCTTGACACAGGGGGAACCTCGGGGGAAGCTGGGAGCCAGGACCTGAGGAGAGCCGGGCCCTCGTGTTGGGAGCCTCATGAGAGGTGCCCCTCCCATGTGGGGAGCCGCGGAGGGTCTGAAGTGGCGGACCCCAATATAGGGAGCATCCGAGGGGAGCGGGGAGGCGCCGTGGGGAGAGCCGCGGGCAGAGGAGCTGGGGCGTGACGGGGAGCGGGAGCAGGGACGGGACCGGGCGGGGAGGTTCCAGGAGCGGGGCAGCACGAGGGGCGGAGAGGCTGAGGGAGCCGCGGGCTCGGGGGCCGCTGGGGCTGGTTTGGATTCACTCCCAGCTCGGCGGAGCGAATCGTTCCCCTGCAGGGGCGGTAGGAGGGTTGAGGCAGCCTCCCGTCCCGAGCCGGCGCGGGGCGAGGCGGTGCAGCCAGCCCAGCCCAGCCCGGCCCGGCCTAAGCCCCTTTTCCGCTGGCCGAAAGAAGCGGGAAACAACTCCCCGCCCCAGGCTCTCCATTCCGCGTCGGTCCCTCCCGCCTGGCCCACAGAGAGCCCGGCCTACCTTGCTGGCTGTCCCGTTTATAGCGCCTCTGGGCCTGCCACCAACCGCCACTACTCAGCGCGCGCCGCGGCCGCCTGCCCCAACACAGCTCCGCCGCCCCTCCCCCGCCAGCGCGCGGGTCCTGCCGATTGGCAGTTTTGAATGACGAGGCGACACATCCCAGCATACCCCGCGTGCACATGTGCAACTACAACTCCCAGCGTGCAACGCGCTAACCGGCACGCGTGGCTTCTCTTAGCGAAGACTACATGTCCCAGTGTGCCATGGACCCAGCGTACGCCAAAGGAGCCGGGTCTCTGGCTGGAACCTGGCATGCTGGGACTTGCAGTGTACGCGCCTCGGCCACCTTCTGGTGCAGGCGGAGTTATCGTTTGGCCAAGGGATTCTTTGCCTAGGTGCTTTATGGGACATAAGGAAGGTGGGTTGTGCTGATCTGGCTGGAGTGGCTGCTGCTCTCCTCTGGGGGGAGAGAAGAAGGGAGCTGGTGAACAGTAGTGAAAGGTCAAGGACAAGCAGCCAAAGTGGGATCACTTGCACGGGGGGAGGGGGGATCCCCTCGCCCTACAGAGTGTTCTCCTGTGTGGAACTCCATGCACCGGCTTCATCCATGCTCCATTGTTATCAAAGAATCGGTTTCATTCATGCACCCATCCACCCATGGGGAAGACATAGATATAGGGGCGCAGGTAGACTCAGTCTGTCCATACACCAGCTCTCGCTCCTTCTTTGCATCATTTATCCATAAACCAAGTCCACTCATGCACCATTTGTCCATGCATGCATCTTAGCATTAACTCTATGCATGTACTAGCTGTCTCCACGGCCCCCTCCGTCCAAAAGCGCACTTTCTTTTATGGGCCCAATAAGAAATAGAGAGGCATGCTATTAGCGTTCCAGCTTCGATTCTATTTGCTTTTTCTATTTACTTGTATATATATATATTTAATTCGGAGTCTTAGCAAAACCAGTTGCATTAGAACTGGCCTTGCAGGATTCTCTGTTTTTCCTCCTCTTTTTCTCTTTTCTTTTTAAATAAGTACCTCAGCTGAAAATGTATCCTCTCTCTACTGTTACTTAACTCTATAAATCGATATTATTCAACTCTTTAAAGCTTTGTGGGACACACTTTGTATGATATTCGCTCCTCTAAAGGGAATAGTATTTATTCCACTTGTACTCTTCATGCCTCTGTGATGTAGCTGCGGCATTCCCCTTGCAGTTTTGAGCGATTTCGTTTTTCGCCCACTCTCTTTAATTCTTGAACATCAAAAGCTCTTCCTGGTTTATTTGCATAATCTTACATCGCATTGGGTTTTATTAATGAGAAATGCAAAGGACAATTAGACTCTAAGAAAAGTCAAATTTGTTTTAATTGGAAATTAATTCTAAACGCCTGCTCCCAAAAGTAAGATAGGCAGTTATATAAAATACTGCAAATGAACTGAAGCTTACGCACTGATTTATTGTATCTTAATACTACCCACAGAGAATCAAAAAGTTTCACGATTGACAGGGTGGGGGGAGAGACTCTGATTGTAAAGGTTCCTTCAGTCCAATCTGGAATTAGTACTGGCTGCCTTCCGGATCATCCCTAGGAGTAAGCTTCTGCCTTTACCAATGTAAAGAGAGTGGAAAGCAGCCAATTCCACACCGATATAGTCTTGCTGTTGCAAACATGCTGTATATATGACTCAAGATGTCTGCTTCTCACCAAGCTAACAAGGGTAATTACTAATGGACAATAGAAAAGGCGTCCTTTCATTTCTCTAGCTTGGAGGAGTATGTCAAAGGATTATTTTAAAATGTAGGGGGCTACAAAGGAATCTGAAATATTTTTATTAACAATGAACCTCGAGTGAGATATTTGAATTTATTTTTTATTTTCCTTAATATAATGCAATAAATAAGACTATTTTTGTATGTGTGTATGTACAGAGAAGAGCATGGTGTGATTGTGATCATAAAAAGCTTTTGAAATGCAATAACAGTGTAGTGAAACTTCACATTAATCTCAGCCTCTTATTTCTGGTGTATTTTAGAAAGAGATGATAATTTAGCTGTTAATAATATTAATTATGGAAGAATCGAGAGTGAAAATGCAAAATGTTTCAGTGAATTCTAATTTGTTTAAATGCCAGCTCTGGGCAAAAATTAAAGATGATAATGTGATTAAATGATCCTGAATCATAGCAAACCATGAGTTTGATTTTCATCTGAAAAATATTCACCCGAAGCCCTTCACTATAGTTTATTGAATTTGATACTCCAAAATACTTTAAACGTCTTTTTCAAATGTTTGGTTTTACATGAAGGGAAACACGGAGAGAGTTTTCATTTCATTACATTTATAAGGATGATGCCGTTATAATCCTCAGGCTCCATTTTTTTGGTGGTAAATGCAATGTCCGTTGAAAGTTATTGCTTCTTAAAATATCTTCCTGTATTCAAAACCTTAACCAAGGAACAGGTGGCTCTGATAAAAATGCAACAGTACCTGCAATTTAAATAACACTTGATGAAGTATTTACTTTTTGTTTAAACGATTCACTTCATCCTCTGTACAGAGGAGGCTGCAGGTGTTTTTAGCACTTGCAAGAGAAGCGGCTGAGCGCTAAAATCAATCATGGCTCCGAATGTCCCATTTCTATTAAAAGGAGCTGGCAAGCACTTTACATGTGATCGTGGCATTTAGCAGAATACACTGCAAACTATAAAAAAACACCCCTCATTTCCGGAAACACTTCTCTGCTCTGATCACTTAATAAAGAAGGTTCATCTTATTTCCAGATAAAGACAGCAGGGCTGCTGTGATCCAAACGTATTTGACATTTGCAAGGTTTGGGGACTACAGTCTGTAGTCTACGTTTCCCATTCACGATACTTATAATGGAGGAGGTGAGGAAGAAAAATATTTCTTCACATGCATAGCCTCAGTATGGTTTTCTGGCGAGAAGAGGGGTGTAAATATGAAGTAGAAAAATATAAGACAACAGCGTGCACCTATATAGACAATGCTGATTAGGGGGTACATAGTGGTGGGTGTAACTACATTTAGATATTCTATTTAAAAATGAATGATTAGTTGCAGCATTTTCAATATTTTAGAGTCTTTATACAAACTAAAAGTCACTGGTGTTGATAACTTCTGATGCATTTCGCTTGGCAGAGCCTAAATAGAATGGAAAAGGCTAACATATTATTACAGGTTTCAGAGTAACAGCCGTGTTAGTCTGTATTCGCAAAAAGAAAAGGAGTACTTGTGGCACCTTAGAGACTATCCACGGTATGCATCCGATGAAGTGAGCTGTAGCTCACGAAAGCTCATGCTCAAATAAATTGGTTAGTCTCTAAGGTGCCACAAGTCCTCCTTTTCTTTTTGCATATTATTACAGTTATTGAAGGTCTCACAGTGACTTGCCTAAGCTAAGATTTTATTTTCCCACTAGCCTTTTTTTTTTTTTTTTTTTTTTTACTCTTCCTACAGCGCAGCTGCCAGTTTACTTCACTTTGAGTAACTCAATATTTCCAGCCCTGTTTTGATCAGTGCACAGTTCATGTTCGGTTGACTTTGCTGCAAGGGCCTCCAGAAGTAGGCGGAATCCCGCTGGTGGACGTCAGGGGCTCTTGTAACTCAAAAGAAAGAATTATAACATTTCCTGAATTCAGTCGGAAACAGCTGTTGAAAGTTTCTCGTGAACTGAGAGGCGGCACAACTCAAGAGGCGTCTGTCCCTCTCCCTGCTAGTTGTAACCTCCTTCACGGCTAACACCACACATGCAGTTCAACAAGAGTGCGCTTTGCGTTTTGAACTGAAATATGCAATCAACTTGGCAAAAGTTACAAACGATGTTTAAAATGTTTTATTTTCTTTAAAAATATTTACAGATCTGAAATATGTTTTTTTTTATTTTATTTTCAAGTGATAGAATAATATTCAGGAAAAGGCGGGGTGTTGAAATTGGCCTATACAATTGCAGAGACAAATAACCAAGTGCCCTGGGCCTTTTCCTACCTGCACATGTAGATAGAGAGACGACTGCACTTTGTTTTTAAAGTCCCGTGAAGCTCAGAAAGTCAGCTATGTCTGGTGGGATAATGCATGGCGATTGTACATAAAAACACTATGCCAGCCTAGAACATAAACAAACAAATCGAGAAGATCCGATAAATAAAAATAATGAATACACATGGTGTATTTCTTAACATTGCAAGAAGCACATTTGGTTTCCAGTGGATACAGACGGGTGAAATCTATGGAAGGTCATGGCGGCTATCGGAGAGCTATACAGAGAAGGAGACAGTGCCGTCGGCTTTCAGAGTCAGTAGTCGATCTTGTTGTAGAGATTATAGAGAGGTAAGGCTGACAAGTTGCTGCCTGGGTAGTATAAAGGGGCTGGGAAGGCGATCGACCTGGGCACTGGCACTCTCAGAAGGGAATTGTCTCTGAAAACCAGGGGCATCCCCACTAATGTCTGAGCTGAGGCATGAGCCATATTGGCCGCCTCCAGTTCTGCCGAGAGTTGCCTTTTCCATTTGTTCCTGCGGTTCTGGAACCAGGTTTTCACCTGGGTCTCCGTCAGCTGCAAACTGGAGGCCAAGCAGGCCCTCTCCGAGCTGCTCAGGTATCGCTTCATGTCAAAGGTAGATTCCAACTGGTACACTTGGCTCCGGGAGAAAACAGTGCGGGTCTTCTTTTTGGCTGAATTAGCCTGCCTGTCCCCTCCGTCCCTTTGTCTCTCCCCAGAAGACGGGGAGTTTGGAGGGAAGTGTTTCTCTTTTTCCTCCTTCAAGTCCTGTTGGGATTGGGAGAGGAATTGCGTCCTGTCTGTATTCACCGTCATTGCTCCTCCATTCCCCTTTGGATTGCCTTGAAGAAAACGAACAAACAAGCAAACAAACAGAGATATTCCGCATCAGACACTCTACAGCGTATCCAAAAAAAAAAAAAATAGCAAACGCTCATTTTTACTAGCTCCCCAGTGCAGAGACACTAGCTAAAGAAAGTCAAGTCAATTTCACAGCCGCAATGTGCAGCTCCAAAGTTCCAGTTCATTCTGTTTCCAAGCTCAAGTGTTGAGGAAAGCCAGCTTCCAGAATGAAGAGGTTCTTTACTTTTAAAATACATCCCTTCTATCCTCAGTGAAAATACGTGAATAACAAGGAGTTGGGGGGGAGAGGGGGAATGGTTGGTTGGTTGTTGTTTAAAGGTGTTTCTTTCCTACAGCAGAAGAGCTGGTAGATCTTACTTTATAGCATAACATTCCACAGCCCGTTTATTCCCAAATAATGCTAAGAACTAACAGCTTTCTTCCCCTTACGCGGGAGCTGTAAAGAAGAACAATCTAAGAAAAGCACAGTTATCAATCATGTCAAATGGATAATCGTTCACAAGGGAAGGAGGAAAATATGCAGGGAAAGGACCAAAATCTAAGGTATCTCTAAACCTTTTGTACCAAATCCGGTAAGGATCCGACACGAACTCAGTTTGGCCAGAAATCAGCCCGAATGTTCCGTGAAACACCACCACGAACAAAAACGAAATAAAAGAACACGCTATGTACATGTTACCGTTTGACAATAGATGTTTTCAAAGGGCTTGTACACCCAAACGCCCGAGACACTGATTTCCCCTGCGTTTAGACAGACCCCTATAAACTGGTCACAACATACTGTATATTCCACGCTAAGATGTAAATGAAAAGGTTTCACCAGCTAAAAACCCGAGCGAGAAGAGCGAATGCACGGTGGAGAGCTGTCATTCTAGATATTAACATCTAGCGAGGTGGAGATCTACATACTTCCTAAGGAGGCAAATTTGTCCAGTACTTACTGAGACACGTGAAACTGATGGGCTGGTGTTTGTGGCAAGTTTCTTTGGGGCCCTGCGTCTCAGGACAGAAGCAGCCGTGATGTTTCCAGCTCTCCTCCGGCTCCTCTTCCTCTGAGGACACGGACAGACTTAGCTTCCTGCCCGGCCAGGCGCCCGCTGCCTTGGAACTGGGCTCCCTGCCCCCTTCCGAGGTACCGCTGCCCAGGATGGACTGGATGGTAAAACTGGAGATCGGAGCGGCTGCGGGGCAACACTTGCTCGGGTCTTCTTTGTTGCTCATCCTGGGTTCATAAGAAATAAGAGGAAGAAAGCTCTCCCTTTAGAGCCACTCTCGGGGAAGGTGTGTGTGAGTGCGTGTGCCTGAGGGTCTGGGGCGGCTGGGGGGGGCTTGGGTTTCTTGTCTGGGCTTGTTTTGGTTGTGTTTTGGGGTGTGTTTTTGGCGTGTCTTTGCAGGTTTTCCCTGAGCTTGCCCAGCCGGAATGCATGCTCCTTTCTCTCTCAGATCTCTACTGATCTCCAGGCGGCGGGGTGGCGTGGCTTCATTTGCATGGAGGTTACATCTGCCAGGGCCAATCACAGACTGCTGGCAGCCCCGGAAAGTTTCAAAATTCTAGCCCCCCGCAAGCCCGCTGGTTTTCGGGGGGCTGCTGGCTGAAGTCAGCAGAACTGGATCGCAGCCGCTCATTAAGCTTACAAGTGAAGGGCTCAGTTTAAAGCCGGCCGCTAATAGGGAGAAAATAGATGGCAAACAAGCATCTGTCTACGTGTCTGCTCCTTCTCCATCACCTCGTTTGTAACGTTTTGGGTGGAAACTGCGGGTGAACTGATGTGGTCTGAATCGCTTATTTAAAACAGGGGGTTGTTGTTTAAATAAACACCTTGTGCATGTCCGTGGGTTTTTTACCCTTTTGCTCGTGAAATTGATTTGCTAGTCTGCTGCCTAACAAGCAACATTTGAGCATACAGATTTAAAGACAGGAGTTTTGATGCTGCACATAAAATGATATAGGACGTCGAGTAAATGACTCCCTTTTCATTTTGTCCTTCCCAGTGTAAGGGGAAATGCTTTTGTATATTTCCAAATGAACTTTTCAGGAGCCGGGGAGCATTCCTACACCAGACAGAACACAGCCCCAGCAAAAACAGGCAAACCTGGGAGCAGAAAAAAAGCCTCGAATTTATTATCATTATTTAAAATAAAAACGCAAGCAAATTAGATTTAGAAAATTCTAGATGCTAGAGGAGAATTTGGTTTGATTAAGGCACCGGCTTCCATTTTGTAACTAATATCCTCTCTCCGACCTAAAGAAGGGGTAATTTAAACAAGAAGCGTCTGCTGAGTAACTCCCCAACAACGTCCTAATTAATTATTGGCTGTTTTCAGTGGGCCCCTGAATATTATCTAACAACATCCACCGAAAGATCGAAATGGCCCCCGTGCAGGACTGAATGAATCTCCATCCCAAGTTTAACTGCTTGTCTTTAAGACATTGAGCCAGCCAAACGGCTCACGAGTTATATCAGGCACAGAAAGATCTGACTCCTTTCCGGGTGAGCCAGATTTGCCGCTTGTACACTGCTGGGAGATTGCGGGAGAGATGAAAAGACTAAATGGATTTGAGTTGCCTGGCGCCAAGAAGCCTAGGCAAGGGACATTTAGTAAAGGTATCAATGGTAGGATGCAATCCAACCTAGGAAACGCATTTCGTATCCCAAAACGATGCAGGTACATCCCTAACCTCCCCCGGGGGATGTAATAAGTCTTTGTGGTGCAGCCAGATATCTATATCCATATTAAAATCCTGTTCAGGTGGCATTTCTATTGGGATTTACAAAATTAATTGCGATCGTTGTAACTACACTGGCACTCGCTTCACTTCCTCTGGGGTTGTACATCCTTCATCCAAGACATGAAATTGGAAAGGAAAACTCTCTCTTTCAAAGTCTTAAAACCACTTCCTCTAGAGGAGTTCAATGATAACACGATCATTAAGGGTTGCAACCATCCTGCTCCTTAATCCCGTTACAATTTCATTAGGATAGGAGGTTTCTTATTTTACAACAGTACGTAAGGTGTATTCTAGTTGGCAGAGATGAAGAAGGATGTAACCTGTACTAGTGGCAAATCGGCAGCGATTTGAAAGCTCAGTTCACTGTTGGTTTAATTAAAGCCACTACTTCAGGATTTACACAAATGCACAGCATAGGTACAGTACACCTGGTCAAAATCTGCCTTATCACAGCAGGGAAGTCTGCATACTATAACTTCGTTTCCTTTACCTTCTACAGACATTTCAAAGGGAGCTGGCGGTTTTCCTAAAGTTCAAAGCTAAATGTTGTGGCCCGGGCCTTCTAGCATGAGAACCTCTGCATTAATTGGAGGGCCAGTCAATTCCTGTTTCCCCCCGAACTTCCTATTTGTAACCGTGCTATCATACAGTGAACATGTTACTTGCTGCAATATATTATCCAAAGATCATATTCTCACCTGATTTGGATAGCACCATGTCACCGTTGGCATATGAAACATTTGAAAGCAATATGATCAGGAGAATTTCGAAATCTTGTTTAGCTACAGAACTGCATCGGACACGGAAGCACAAGGTTCATAAACAGGTCTGGGAAAACCACACTGAAGACTCCGCGTACAACGGGGAAGCTATTCCGCTAAGAGAAATGCGCGGATAACTATTCTCCAGCTAGAAGTCCCCGTGCATTAGATTACATACATTTTCTGATATCCTTATTGGCTTGTGGATGGGTTCAAAACATTTTTTCAACCCAATCTTACACTGTCCCTAATCAGGTTACACAGGGGAAAGAGATCCATGCCTTCTGCCTTCAAGCAAAATGGATCCCACCAAAAAGGGCTGAGGTGAGAGGAGGAAATGGGTTTCTCTTTCCTCTGGTCACATATACTGGGGACCCCCTGCTTCAATCTGTTGATTCTTTTAATAACATGTTTGTTCACCCTCCCCCGCAAAAAAATAAAAAACCAAATCCGGGCGCGGGGTGGGAGAGAGTGAATGAGATGGAAATATACAAATCAATATAGACAAATGTCAAGACGTTTTAAAATGACATTTTCATTAACTCCAAGTCACCGTATTATGTCTGGTATATTGAATAAGGTACTTATAATATAATTAGGTATAGCGAGATGACGACTGTTACCCAGACCAGCTGCATAATCTTTAACTACTTAACTACTTGATAGACTCATTAATGGACTAATTGATTAGGAAAAGTGTTCCAACTCCTCTCCCTGCGAGGGGCAGGTGCTGTCCTGCTTTACCACATTAACCTTTTCCGTGCTTTTCAACGGGGTCGAGACACATTACAAATGGTCAGCTTTAATCATGATGTCAGCTCATTAACCCGGAAAGACCCCTCACTGAAATACAATTTAAGAAATCGTCCTTCATTCAGCTCTGCATCCTAGGTACCACCACAGCTCGGCCAAACTCTAGCCAGAAAGAAATAACAACTTTGCCTGAAGTTACCGAACACGCTCACCAGCCTGTCGTCCTACAAAGGTGGGCGAATTGGCTGTTGGTTGTGGATTAGCCCCGCTTGCCAAAATCCCAAATCCCCAAGCCATTCGGTTCTAGAACCAGGGTGTCGGACAGAAAGGGGAAGAACGCGCGTCGGCACAGAGAGAATTTTTACTTCTGAAATCTCAAGTCCAGCGTGTTGCGAGAAGGAATCGGTGCATAAATCGTGTTCAAACGGTTTCCTTTTTTCCTATTCTAGCAGAGAAAGTAGCGGAGGGCCGGAGCAGGCAGGGATGAAAGCAAACGGTGGGCTGGGGAAGGGGAACACAATGAATCTGTGCAGCCCAGCACCGAAAGGCGAGGAAAACTCCATGAAGTATATCGGTCTGATCCCTCTCTCATTGAGATCAGCCAGAGTTTGGCTTACTGACTTAAACAGGGGCAGGATCAAGCCCTTGTCTTGACTCAGGACGGCCTGGAAAAGTTGGTGGGGATGAGGAGAGTAAAAAGAGCCTCCCAAGGATCTCTGCTCTGTTAACACCAGTCAAAGCCTGGGGACGCTCGAGTCTCCCTTGGTAGCACCTGCAATAAGCCATTGCCTGGGTCTACTGGGCCAAGGAGGGACCTGCTACTTCCCCTATTGCGACCAGCCAGACATCTTTACGAGACTGCAACTCAAGGAAGTTCGCTGCACCAAGTGGCAGAAAGATCCGACCAGTTCTGCTGCCTCTGTGATTTTCAGAGCCAACTGGCTGTGATTTTGGGAAGGCTCTATGCCTCATACAGGACCGAGAGTTAACCAATACACTCTCTACTATGCTGTTACAAAAAAGGACCGCTGGGCCTTTTCTTTTTAAATGCCCCTTTTTAATTCCAAATCTGTTAACCTTGCAGTTTGCTCCCGCTGTGTGCGAGGGACTGTCCCTAAGGGTTCTCCCTGATTTTTGA